>NW_004955403.1:6669197-6714277 GCF_000276665.1 Chinchilla lanigera
AGAAAGAAAGAAAGAAAGAAAGAAAGAAAGAAAGAAAGAAAGAAAGAAAGAAAGGGAAAGAAAGAATAGAAAGGCATAGAAATTTCTCTATTAAAAGATAACTGATAAAAAGCACCAAAAGAGGCAGGGGTGTGAGAGGCGACAGAATTTTAGTAAGCATGGCAAGGAAACTGTTCTTGAGAGAGAGACCTTGGAACCCAGCACATTAGCTGTTCAGAGATGCTGCAGCAGGAGAGCAGCAATTTGAAAATCCCCGCTGAGGAAAAACAAGACCCAATGCAGGGGGCAGATGCCAATTTATGGTCACAGCTGCTGTGAGACAGAGTCAGCAGGTGTTTAGAACCGAGCACCACCACCCTCCCTTTCTCCTGTGGCTGTAAGGAGTCATGCTACCATGCAAGGAGGGTATAACACTGAAGACAGGACTCGGGAAAGCTGTTATTTGATTGATACAGTCGAGTCAGGTTAGACCTTCTTGGTAAAAAAACCATACCAGGCAATAGGTTATGTTATTTAGTATCCCCTCAGATGGCATTTTCGTGGGTACACGGAAACAAATAGATCCTGGCAAACCGCTGCTCTATTCTGCATTTCAAGATTCATTTCCAATAATAAAGCCAGTTCTCTGATGTGGCTAAATCTATCAAAATACTGCACCCGTATTTCCTCCTTGACTGTGAACAGTAGAACGGTTTTTATTTATTTTTTTTTTAGCTCATAAATTGCATTCATTACAGATAAATTATCTTAGGAAGATTTACTGAATTGGGTATCTATCCTCTCCTTGAAAATGGTCCAATAACCAATGTCAGAACCTTTGGTCTAAGGGAAGCCTGTGGAAAATTGTATCAGCAGCACTTCCGGTCCTTAGAGTCAGCGGGTGTGACTCCAGAGGGCCCGAGTTCGGGGCAGATCTTATGGGTTGGGAAGCGGAACACAAGCTGAGCTGTCATGGATGGCTTAGGGACGTTTGCACACAGCACTACCTTCCTTTGTATGCCCTTGAGCACTGTCCGGATTGCCTCCATGAAAGCTATGACAGGGAGGGCGGGATAACTGGTGTTTTCCTTTCCTCTGTATCTCCAACTAGGGACCACCAGGGGAGAAGCTAATTTCTTCTTTCAAACTAAAGTTAGTGCACCTGGGCCGGAGATAGAGTTCACTGGCATAGCGCATGCCTGGTAAGTGCAAGATCCTCAGTTCGATTACCGGTACAAAAAAAGCAAAGTTAGTAAGATCAAGAACTGCAATTCTCCCTTTTCTTTCTCCCTCTTCTTCCTCTCCCCTCTCCCTCTCCTCACTTCCTCTGCTCTCCTTTCTGTGGCAAAACGATTGTTCCTTTATCATTGATTAAATTTCTGACTTTACATTGGGTTAACATTATGCACAATAAAGTTATGTTTTATCTGTATAATAATGGTCAATTGTTTATTTTCTGGTGTTCTGAGGATTTGCTATATGTGTGACTTTCATATAGATTCTTTTTATAGAGAACTATTGAAGTGCTAAGCTTTGGTTTAGGATTTGATAGATATAGCAGGTTCTCAAGGGCACCACAGGATCTGAACTAACGTAAAGTACCGTTGGTGAGTCCTTCCATATTTTTCATTGCCTGAGTATTTTTAAAGTCCAAACCTGGTGTATTGCATGCCTTAAATTCACTACTGCCTTTGAAACTTCACTTCATATTTCATAGTTATGAATTAAACAAGGGAGCATTTCCATTTCTTCTGAAAAATTTATTTTGAGTTTGAAGTACCTCTTCCTCATATTCTGCTGCAATGTTTGAGGGGCACACAAAACTAATAAGGTGCAAACAAGTGACAGTAATATGTTTGAGAAATATTATACTGTCCATATTTACACATACTGAAAGTGACATTGATTGCATATAATCCCTGACCCTAGATCATATCCTTCCCAATTATCAAGACGCTGTGTATTCCATCAGCAACATAAAATGATACCTTCTTGGTATATTTCCACTTACATTTTTTCCCAGTTAAATTATTACCAATTAGCAGACTCTAGGTGCATTAGCAGCAGTTCCAAACAACCGACTAATTTCTTACACTAAATTCATTAAAATATATAAAAATAAATGTGGTGAAAGAGTGGATTTATTGAATGTACTAATCTAGTTTTATTGCTTTCTTGAGATTAATTTCATTATAGGGATAATTAAGTCAAAATTCTCACTAATTTTTAAATTTCTTTTGTTCTGTATGATTAACTGTTCTAATTGAAATTTCACAAATACTTGCTAATGGGTGAGTACCTTCTGTGGTACTGTCAAACATATGCTATGTTTATAGCTTTTTTTTTTTTTTTTTTTTGGTCTTTTTGAGACAGGGTCTCGCTTTGCAGTTCAGGGTGGTCTTGAGCTCACTTTGTAACCCAGGCTGATCTTGAATTCACAGTGATCTTCCTGCCTCAGCCTCCCGAGTGCTGGGATTACAGGCATGCACCACCACACCCAGATTTATAGTTTGTAAAAGCTATTGTTTTCCGGCTGGGGATTTAGCTCAGCAGCACAGCGCCTGCTTGGCGAGTGCAAGGTCGTGAGTTTGATTCCTGGTACTGGAAGAAAAACAAAACAAAAAAAACCAACCAAACAAAAGACAACTATTGTTTTCACAAGTCTGTGGTGTTTAGCCCTACTGTGTTAGCTGGAAAAATACTTAAAAGTCAAAAGTCATTTCAAGGTCGAGATTGAAAACAAAGGAGGAGAGCATGGTCCAGCTTACGTGCCAAATCCGAATCCAGAGAAAGCACAGGAAACCAGCTAAGCTGGAAGCAGGTGCTCATGGGAAGTGTGTCTCTTTACACCACAGCCATCAGACACACTTCTGCGCCGGTAGCCACCACCGATGTCGTGCTGCTGCCCACCCCGGTGCAACTCCACTTCCCTGGCTGGCTGACTGCGTCCCAGATACAGGCAAAGGCCTCAGGGGTGAACAGCGGCAGCGTGAACTCAGGCAGAGACTTTGTTGTGTTTAACATGTATCTTGTTGGGAAGGAGAGATCTTTAACTTCTGCTTCTCACATGCTAGGGATACATAATACCCCCTTCCCCAGGGTGTTTCATTACCGGTTTAAACATAGACAAAGTCGTCAAGAAAGCAGGGATTAAATATTGGAAATTACAGCTTTACTGTATGACAGCAATAAGAATTTTAGATGCGTCAATTCAGAATGTGAAATATTTGCTCATCTACAAATAATCAGAGACATCTGCGGGACACATGGCAAAGGACAGAGAAATTGCTGTGCCCGATGCAAGTGGAAAGATTCTAACGGGGCTTTGGGGCAAAAGCTAGATTTTGCATCCTGCTTACAAAAATGCGTATCATCTATTTTAGATCACTTAAGTCACTTTTCAGTTATTCTTTCCAGATCACTTAATTAAACAGATAGTATTTGTTTTTTGAATAGCCTTCATCTAGCCATTTATCAATTTATATAAACATTTTTGTGAAAATTTTAGTTTTGAATTTTCTGCTATTATCATAACAAGCCTTAATTTTTTGGCCTCTACTCTGAATTACCAGCATATTTTTAAAAATCTGTACATTCAACAAAGTCTTGCCGGGCATGGTGGCACACACCTGTAATCCCAGCACTCAGGAGGCTGAGGCAGGAGGATTGTTGAGAGTTCGAGACCAGCTACAAAGTGAGCTCAAGGCCAGCCAGAACTGCATAGCAAGACCCTGTCTCAAAAAAGACATAAACAAAAACAAAAAAGGTCTTGCTGAATTCAGGTCTTACATGATTCCTTTAAAATGCTACAGTTGAATTTTTCACTTTTTAAAAGTAAGTTTAACTTCACATATGTTCTTGACAATTATATAGTATTTAGCATGTGTCAGACATAATAAATCACCACAGCTCACCATTAATCCATTTCCCCCTCAAAACAACCTTGGGCAGTACCTGGCATTTATGATTTTATTTGTGACTGAGAGACCCAGGGCGCAGATGTTTAAATGATGTAGCACCAGACCTAAGGGCCAGAGTTAGTAATGATAGTCCAGGACTGGAGATCAAGTTCCTAAACTCTCAGCTCTGAAGCCTAAGAAGTGGGTGAATTTGAATAGAAAGCACAATTATGTTGTCTGTGTTTCCCACATCCCCACTTATGTAAAAAAAATGCTGTGTTGCAGAAAGATCTTTAAGTTGCTTATTTAAAATACATCCATTGACTCAAAACCTCTATTTTCTTTTCCTTGATGTAGTTAACTGAAATTTGAATTTTAACTTGGTTGGCCACCAGAATCACAATAACCCTCTGTGGCATTGCTCATTCCTATACCCCTGACCCCTTGGCCATGGCTGATCCATCTGAGCAATAAAACTGACCAAACCGAATCAATGGGATTATCTACTTTGGGATTTTAAAAAAGAGAAAGGAGCCGCACGGAGAGAGAATTTGCTGAAGGTGAATTATTTCACAAGAAACAGACACGGAATGCTTGCTAGATCTCTTTAGTTTCTTGAGAATATTGTCTTTCTTTAATCCTGTTTCATTCCATATTTAAGGAATGAGGGCTATTAAAATAAGCTTAGTATGGTATAAATCTCAATTACTATTGAATTATAAAGTGAAATGCAGCACTTTCATAGATAAACTGAAGCAATTGATGCTATAATCAAATTTATCTAAGATTTATACAAAGCTCCAAATTTTCCTTCTTTACCAACACCAAAGACTTCTAGATAATAGAACTGCTTTGTTAAATTTAAAAAAGAAAAAAAATCTGATTCAGAATTTCAATTTTACTCAAAGTCTTTTTCCTAGAATGGGATTAAAAAGTTGTAATATTTGAAACACATTTTGCCTTCCCAACAAAATTTTCTAATAGCTAATACATAGGCACTATCCAAATTGGTTGATTTTTTTGCCAGGTGAAAACATTATATTTGCCTTCTTGTCTAAACTCTCTCCATACTACGTGAAGCTGCATTACCTCATTTTTACAAAAGATATCATAGTGGACTACTACACTGATGACATTTTTCTGAGAACATGAAAAGAACATAGCAGCAGTTACCTTTATACAACATCAAAATAGATGTGTGTGATAGAAACAGATGAAATAATATTCACTAAAGTTTGTGATATTCCAGGAGTCTGAATAAAACCTGGTAATAACATTTTGTTAGAACCTGCATTACCCGCTGTTACAGTAAGAAGAAAAGCTATCTGGAAGACTATTTTGAATTTAAGAATCCCTTTCCTTTTTTTTTTTTTTTTTAATGTATGTGGTTCTGGGAATTGAACCCAGGGCCTTGTGCATGCAAGGCAAGAGCTCTACCACTGAGCCACACTCCTAGTCCCTGAGAATCCCTTTGCTAACTTGAATGTTTTGATCTTTCTATTTCCCTGTGAAGAGTTAAGTTTTCATAGGAGATTCAGTAAGAGAAGTGTCAGGTTGATTCCATGGCAAAGATGGCTCTGATCATAGCTGTTATGACCAGGAAAAGACAAATTTCAACTTTTTTTTTTTTTTTTTTTTTGGTGCCAGAAATCAAACTCAGGACCTTGTGCTTGCCAGGTAGGCGCTGTACCGCTAGGCTTCATCCCCAGCCCCAAATTTCAACTTTCTGCAGGAAGTATGAGTACTATATAGAGGCAAATTTAAAAAATAAATAAATAAATGAAAGGATGAAAACACTGGATTTTTTATGTAGAGTCAGAAGTCACATTAGCTCAGTAAATAAGTACTTTCCCTTTTAAAAGCTGATAGCATTTGACCGGCAGGCTGTGTTGAGCATGAAGCAACAGCAGTGAGCTAACAAATGGCCAGGCAGCTTGTGTTTGACGTCTGCTGCTGGTCCATCCCTCCACTTTGTCAGGTCATAGTGCTGTACTGCAGCTTTTGAGGTTTGGTTTTGTCCTGATCCGATCTTGAAAATACAGATGCTTTCCCTTAACAAATGTGCTCACACTGGCCGTGTGCCTTCTTTTCTTCAATAGCTGGTCTTGCTTCAAACCGTTCCATGCCCTCAAGCTGAGGTCCACGTGGTTACTTGACAGATGAGCAACACAGGCCTGATTTCAGACGCTAATGTGTGTTGTAGGCCAATCTTAAGGAAGCACTTTAGCAGTCAGTCCACCTTCAGCTTTCATTTTGAAGCACAGGAGATAGAACTTCTCTAAGCATAGACCACAGAGCAGGCCTGTTCAGTAACATCTGCTCAGCACTGGATCCCAAGGACAGGTGAATATTCCCGGGTTGTTAGGAATTTGAAGAAAAGCAAAATAAGATTTATGAATAAACTTCCTCGAATGGTGTTGTGGTTTGGTTCTTGACGTCCTCCCAAAGCCTCATGCAGTCACGGGGCAGCCTTCTAGGGTTAATGATTGGTTCATGGGTGTGAGTGCTACACCAGCCCTGGGGTGGATAGTTTGCATATGGAAAGGAGGGAAAGAGGCTGCTTGCTGCCACTCCTCCCTTTTGCTCTTGCTGCTTTTGCTGTCTTCCACAACCGTGAACTGTTGCCCTCTGCCATGTGTCATCCTGCCTTGGAGCCAGCCGAGTATGGACTGAAACCTCCACCAACTATGAGCTAAATAAACCTTTCCTTCCTTAATTCTCAGGGTCAGGTATTTGGTTTCAGCAACAAGAGAAAAATAACCAAGACAAATGGACAAAGAATACATTTTAACTTTGGCTGCCAACAGAATAGGACATCTAGTAGAAGAAAAACACATTAGAGTTAAGACAATAGGGCTGATACCCATGGAGTTTTCTGATTTTAACCTGTAGCACATCATTCAGAAAACAGCTGCACTTTAGAAAACGATAAAACTACTAACTACAGATTTAGGTAACTAAATCTTTGCTCTATTGGGAGCGGCACAATTCCGATAAATGTTCCTAATTGGCAAATAACATATGGTGCTACTTTTCATATCACATTATTTCATGAGCTTAGGATTTAAAGGTTGGAATTGGAAGAGGAATTTGAATCCAACTGGTTGGACTGCCATCTCCAGAAAGAAAGTACAGGATTTATTGCTGAGGAATATTATCACCTAACAGAAGAGTTGTGCTCAAGGCACATATTATTAATGTTTCTGGGATTTGGAAGTTTCAGTTACCCAGGGGTTGTTAAGGGTATTTCTATCTCGATTGGAAGGGCTGGCTTATTTTAGTGGACTCCTATCACTCTTTCAGGTACAAAAATTTCTCTCCTTTTTTTTTTCAGGAGAATAAAACTTTGTTGAGGATGGAGCACAGAAATCACTTTTAACAATGGTCACAGAAATCATGTTTTCAAAAGTTTAGGTGCATCATCCACTTGACAAATATGTTATAGATGTGTACTGTGTGCTAGACATGATTCTTAAACAAAAAGCTCAGCAGTAGAAATACAAACAAATATTTCTATCCTCACAGAGTTTACACAAGAAAATACAACCTAGATCATACTCAATAAAATCAAAAGTAGTCAAAAACAAGTCCATATAGAGGATTATCTTACTTTAGCATATTGAATTATTCAACTCGATATTGAATAAGGAATTATTTTCTTTAAATAAATACTGGAAGATAATACATAGGTATGGACTGAATAGGATTCAAAGGATTGAAATGATTTGAAAGGACCAAGTAGGATTGATTATTATTACATTGTCATTATTACATTATGTACACTTAATTTTCTCTTTTGTTCACATTACTTTTTTCAAATTTTCTTTTTTTTTTATTTTGGTACCAGGAATTGAACTCAGGACCTTGTGCTTGCCAGGCAGGCTCTGTGGAACTGAGCTATATCCCTGGCCCTCCAAATTTTCTTAACAGGGGCATCTTAATTTGTAAATTGGTAAAAAAAAAATTCTGGATTTCCAGTAAAAGCCTATAAATTACAAAATGTATATCCCAACATACCAAGGTAAATAATAAAGTCTATGCATTGCTGAAAACCTTGAAAAATGATTCTACACCACAAAATTCGATAATTCTACATCTTAATAGCAATCTAAATTTTAATACAGAATTCCCAATTGTTTTAATTTAATTTGTTGGCTATTTTATGAGTTCGATATTTGATTTCAATTGAAAGAAACCTTTTAGATTATTTCTACTCCAACGTGTTAGGGCAACAAAACCTGACGACTTTTCTCTCAATATCTGGATGTGGAGAGCCATCCGTAGATTCCCATCCAATTCTGGCTGGTTTTCCCACCAGCAGCTGGTGCGCATCTTGTCTGTCCTGGTGAAATATTAGCAGAGGTGCAGTGCGACCCTCTCCATGAGCAAACGTGCCTGCCCACAGGACAGCGCAGACCAACGCGCTGAGCTTGGGAGTCCTGGGCATTGGCTGAGCTGGCCTCAGATCTGAGTCACTGCCCCGAGAAGTTTGCAGACTTCATGAAGGCAGTGCTCCTCCATTTAATTACTGCTGACACTGAGAACCTGAACACCACCTATCACGGAGTGCATTCCCAGGATATATTAATTGAGCCAATCTATTAACTCGTTTCAATTTAATGGTTTCTATCATCTCTTCTAGCATCTCTAACTATTCTGGAAACTTCTCCAGGGCTTTCAGTCTCATTCTTTCCCAGTGTTTATTATCCATTCTGGTCCTCTATATCAGTGCCTTCTCCTTTCCATAATCTCCTCTCCCAGAAAAGAGACAAAACAAAACAAACAGGCTTGGTGCTTTAAATAATGCTAGTTTATGGTGATATAAGGAAGAAAAACCAAGTTATTGATTAGAAAGTGGAAATTAGAGGTATGTATGAAAAAGCAAGGAGCTGTCCGCTGCTGTCCACTTGGTAACGGATATGGGCAGCTGCGTACTGAGGTCCATCCTGCTTGCGTTCCTAGTGAATTACACAGCAGCGTGAACAAATAAAGCCGCCTGCAGACCACAGTACACTCAGGGTTGGTCATCAGTGAATCATGTATGGTATGATGCAAACTTGACTGGCCTTTTTAGCGCACGGTTAAAGGTGGTGCCACCCTGGAAAACGCTTAGGCCCGAGGACATCATTAGGTTTTGCTGCTGTCTTATCAGACATCCAATCGGGGGAGCTCTCCTTATTACCTTTAAACTATTTACAAATGTCACCCTCGCTGTCTAGGGGAAGGCTTGTCATGAAGTGTTCACTCTAACTGTCACATTTAACTGTCAATGACAGTAAAAGGGAAGTCTGTCTTAATTAGTGTCTTGTCTCATTTTTCAATTGCCATTTCTTTTCTAGGAAGTTAAATTATAAAGGGGCTCTCTCTTCAGGAAAGCACCCAGAAAGATGACTATTGAGAGATGAAAGAAGCATTGATACGACTAATATGAGTCAAGGTTAGTTAGGAAAAAGGGAAGCACAAATTCAGTGAGGAATAAATACTGATTATTAATTTGATATCAGTAGTATTTAGCAATGTCTTTTGATATCCATGAAAAATATTTTGAAAGGAAATCAAACGATAGAGTTAATGAACATTTCAAAAGAAAAAAAAAACCTTTTTTTTTTTTTTAATAAAACGAACCTAAAGCAGGACAAAATTTATTTCTGGATGTCTACACATATTAAACCTTTTTCATGAAAATGTCAAGAAACAGCTAATACTATTGAACTATATAAAATGTTTTCTGTGTAATCAAAAGAATAGACACATGGAAAAAGGTAAGTAACATCCAGTCATTCAGAATTTTTCTTCCACTCTATCTCTAGTCCTATGAGTTAGTTACAGGGTCTAACCTCTATGGGGAGATCAAGGTTAATTTCTTTTATTCAAATTCATATTTTACAGGACTCACAAGCTGCAGGAATGCTGATATGGGTCAGTGCCAAAGACAGAAGTGGGTTTCCATGCTAAAGGAGGCAGCTTTTAGTGGTAAAGTAAGATAATTATAAATAGAATGGTTCAATTAGCATAGCTTACTTGGAGCATTTTCCCTCATGGACACACTGTACTTCTGGTCCTTTCTTGTGGACAGACCTGCGAGACCTGCCTGGAGGTCTCTCACACAGGTAGATCCCTGTCTTCATGTTCTTTCACAGACTATTAGGATTAAAAGACCTGCAGGACATGAAGGAAGCTTCCTTCTCCTCAGGGAAAACTTGGCCTCATGCTTTGGTAGGGACTAAACACAGTTTGACCTTTCCAACTTTAATACAAGTAGAAAAGTAAGATGCTGAGCACTATAATGAACATTTCTGCCGGGGAGAAAGAGTCCAAAATAGCTCTTTAGTTTTGCTTTTTCCCTTATGTAAAAGGGATTATGATAAAATTTCTTCTGCAATGGAAAGATGGGTTCTTCAGGTCCACATTGCACAGAGAAAATACTTAGAGACTCTCTAGTCATGGGGAATTTATCTCCAGAAACCCTGCAGCAATACAAGCCCAGGCTGCAGAATTTAATGATTGGGGGTGTTGTCTTACAAATGAACATTCTTAGTACACAGACACTTGTTTTCCAGTAGTAGTAGGTGAGGTAAAAATCATGTTGGTAGGACATGAGAATGGGGCCGATTTTACAAAATGAGCATATGATTGTATTTAAAATTCATGTTTGCTCACATAGAATTTGTTACTTTGAATATTTAGCATTGGCCAGAAATTGGACAGGAAGATGCCCAGAAGTCACTGTACTGTTTGGGAATATTGGCGTTAGGGCACTAAGTGTGGACAAATTTTAGGCTGCATGTATTTTTATTCAAATTGCAATTAAAACTAGGGGGAAGTTCAAATACTTTGTCAAGCTATAGATTCCATTGGTTTAAAAATATTTCAATTTATATGCTAATTCATTTCATTTGCAACTGCTAGCTTATCTTAGCCCATTGAAAAGCGAGATTTGCAGCGTTATCTGTTTCTGTTTTGTAAGAATTGTTTTGGTTTATGTCTTGTATTCTGAGTAACTACTTTGAAGCTAATGATATACAGTGTAATAACTATTATTCTTTCATTATTTGATTCTGAAATTTTGTTTTATTTTTCATCAAATAAAAAAACCACTACAAACAAAATAATAAAATAAAATTCCAATTTTAAATGTGTTTTAAAGTATGGGAACATGATATCTGATTAATTAGATATGAAAGTGTCTGTGTTTGTTGAGACGTAATGTTTTCAATTGGAGAGATGAGAATTTTAGAAGTTAAAAAAAACTCGAATTTTCAATTTGATATCAAAGTTTTGTTGTGCGATAGTTTTAATTTTCTCTTTATCACAGTACAATAGGGTCAATATCATATAACTTAAAGATTAGAAATTGTAGTTGGGTGCATCAACAAACACCTAATTCCAGCACTTGGGAAGGCTGAAGCAGGAGGATGACTGATAGAAGCCCAGAATGGGCCAATTAGTGATCTTCAGAGACCCTCTCCCAAAATATAAACAAATTAATGACTTGAAAAGGATAGAGCATGTAGCTCAGTCAGGAGGCCCAAGGGGACATCCCTAGTACAGAAAACAAGATTAGAAATTTAATTTGCAGAATTCTTGACAGTCACTATTGTTTGAGATGCTTAGAATTTTTCTAAGTGTTACCTTATTTGTTTACATGTTCATTTGCGTCTCTGCGCTTTGGCTTTGGTATACAATGTATAACTGCAGTTAAGAGTCGCAGTCCCACTACTTGGGCTGCGTTATTCTCTGTCAATCTTCAGCAACTGGTTGGGTCCCACATCCTCGTACCTCTCCGAGTTCTTTCATAGGCCACCAGATAACCCGGATTCTTCCCTTTGGTCCGTGGATTTAGTCTCCAAATTGCCTCCCCTCATCGTTTCTCGTTAATCATTTCAATTCCATGTGCAATCCTACCTCTTTCCCATGGGCCTAAAATTGAGCCGCAAAACTCACAGCACCTGTGCTTTAGACTTGCACCGCTGGAACTCAGGCTCCGTCTGGTACTTTATGTGTGATGCTTTTGCCTTCTCCGTTTTCTCCTTCCCATGAATTTGTATGTGCTCCATGGATCCCTCTTCCTGGCTTAAAGCAAACGTGTCTGCTTTCACCTTCCATGTACTGAAGTTCAGTTCTAATGCAAATGAGTACCTCTGAAAAAGTGACCAGAAGCCAGGAGTAAAACTGAATTGAAAAATGTATATTAAATGTAGAAGAAACATTGATTGTCAAAACAAGTTGTTTAAATCTTTATACAGTAGCAGAAATTTATTGAAACACAAAAGTATGCTGTGTAGATAGTAAGCAGTTTAACATTTGTGTGGTTCCAAATAAAAGAAAACAAGCTACACTCAAAGGAAGATCAGGTGCTTCAAGGAGACACACAGAGCTTTCATTTGCAATAACAAGATGGCCTAGTGAGATGATATACCACTCTCTCACCGGCATGGAAATAAAGACCTGGAGGTTGTAGTGGAGATCAAGCTTCAGGCAATGAACAAATAAAATAAGTCGAGATAAAGTCATTTAAAAATATTTAGAGGGTCTGTGATCTGATGTATTTTTAATGGGTGAGTGAAGGGGGAACACTATGTAACAGGGAAGTCTTAGAAACCGTTGTAGTGTAACAGTCTTTTGAATTAGGACTCCATAGTATAAATTTCCAAATTTTAGTAATGAAAGTAATTAAACATTTAATAAAAGGAGGTATGGACATAAAAATGAAAAGACAAAAATTTACTATGTTTATAGTATTCATTATTGAAGATTTGTTTCCACTCTGCTGGGGAATATAGTCAATCTTGCTATTTGGTTGTATAAATGAAATACGATTTTAATATGCTGCCTTAATATTGATTTTAGGGAATATATTTTTCACTGCCCTTTATACTTTTTAAAATAGGATTTGGGATATAGAAACCGATAATGTTGTTACTTGTTATTAAAATTGCACAGAAAAATTATTTAGAGATTATAATGGTATTCAAAGAAAGATGGGGTAGTATAAAAATAATTGTTTATTGATTTCTTTAATGACATAAAACAGTCACCTTAAATCTTTAGTTCCAGTAAATATATCAGTTTTGTTTTCACAAAGAAACTGTGGAATTTTTAGTGTATCTAAAGTTTCAAAGATTGAAACTGAAGAAGAGAAAAATATTTCATATATGTTCAAATATTTTATAATGACTGATTTTCAATGCCACTTGTCACTTTGTTTATTTTCTAACAAAAATATTCTGCTTGGATATCAAATTCTTGCTATGTCTACAGTTTGTATCAAGTCAGATTTAACTTCCTGTCTGACAGCCTGATATGTCTCCTTTGTCTTACATATTGGCTACTTGAACAGTGTCTTCTGTCAACCGTAATGTTTCTTTACTAAAATGTCATAAATCACACTTGGCCCTCATACACTCTACTTGGCCTCAGAATGGAAACATAAAAAGATTACTTAGGTTTTCTTGCAAAAGTGCACAAATAGCATCAGAATGTTGGAAGTTCATGGAGGAACATTATTACTTAAAAATGTCACGCAGAAAAGCTCAATATAAGATATAAAAGTCAACATATTCCACTGTAAATGACTCTTAATAGACTCCAAAGTTTTTCCTACTATCCTTGCATATTAAAAAAATCATCAGTATTATTAATAAACATATCTCTAATTTTACATTATTTCTAAAACTCTCATTGTATAACTTTGGATCTTTTATATAGGAGAAATCATGCAATGTTTAAGCTTATGTGTCTGATTTATGACACTTAATGGTCTTAAAATGCATCCATTTGGGCATAAAAACAAACAACTATGATGTGTCAGGCACAGGACCCACCTCTCCATGATGAATGTAACTTACGTGCTGCAAAAGTGTATTAATAAAGTTTTAAATATAAAAAGGTATAATAATGGAAAAGGTAAACTATGAGTGACTCACACTTGAAGAATGACCAATATAAGCATTATTCACTATTTTTAAAAATCAAGAAACTGCATCAGTAACAAATAGTTTGTTCAGCACCACAGAGTTCTGAGTGATAAAGTAAATTCAGTTTAAGAAAATCCAACCTCAAACCTGTGCTCCTTACGGTAGGTGAATCTCTGATGATAACAACCTTCTGCAGGAACAACAAGAGGGGTCCTCCAGGTAATCTGCTGCACCACGTGTTTGTGTGGATTTAGACAGTGCATATGACCCCCAATGACTGTGACAAATGTCCCTGTTTATCCTCACTGTGTCTTAGTATACGGAGGAATATCATTTCATCTCTTAAGGCCACCTTTCCTATGCACAGTGTATTGAAAAATCTATGCCTCTATTTGTTAATTAAAATCTGAGAAGTCATCACATTAATTCTTAACATACTTTTGAATCAAAATGGAAGTAAAAGACGTGATGCTTAGGTTTAAATTTCTTGATACATAATATTTTGTTAACTCGGGAAATATTGTAAGACAATATAGCTGGGAACATGGAGGCTTGGGGTTCACGCTCCTAATGTCAACTTTCACCACCAACATAAATTAAAAGATTTCTGCCTTTGAAAATTTACACACTTTCTGTCTCCTATCAGAACTGACAAAAGCAAAAATCTAATGTTCATGGATTAAGCAGAGTGTGTAGAAATTTCATAATCTAAAGGTGCAGTGCTTAAACTTTAACCTTTGTGCTTCTGCTATGAGTAAGAAATTGGATGAATCATACAAAATAACAGAGAAAAAGTCTGTACAACACTAAAGAAAACTGTGGACTAATATGTAAAATTGTCACTAGTTGACATTCTTAATAAAGGTGTATAGTATAACCTTGGCAAGTTTTATGTATGCATGTACTTGTGCTTCAAAATGCTATGACTTTACATTTTTACCATTCCTTCTAGTGTTGTGGACACCAAAATAAAATTTTTACTATTTTCACAATTATGGGAAATGTTTTGCCAAAAACAAGATAATAAAACAAGTAAATATAAATATGTTTCTAGATTCATTTAATAGCAGGTATTTATAGTATAAAATATTTGTATGTTTTCTTCTAGTGAAGTATATTTACAAATCCAAAATAACTGAAGTCTTTCAGGCTTTTTCTATGGGAGATAAAATCAATGTGTCCATCTTTCAGCAATTTGTACTTACTTAGACTAAAGACAGGTGTGTAATAGAAAAGGAGCACATGTAATTTGACTATTCATTTAAGGCTAACTAAGTCCATTTGAGACATTCTAGGTTGAATGACCTTCAGTGGTCTGTATGTATATAGATTATCAAATATCATATTTGAAGTAATAGACCGTGAACAGTGCTCCATTCTTTTCAAACTAAACAGTCCAGATAGTCATAATTATTTATTGGTCCAGTGTCAAAACAGCTGCTCATCCCTTTTCTAGTTTATTGAGGAATCTTTTAAAATAATAACTAATACATCACTCTTGTTGTTCACTTATGAAGAAATTAAATGGAGCAAGTCTTGAGAGTGATTTTTGTCACATATTGTCTAGAGCACCTCGCTTTTCATTCTTGTGATTTTGTCTCCAACGTAGAGCTCATATTTCAGAGTTCTAAGTCACTCATTCACCTTTTTGTCTAGCGTGTATCATAATATATTCCACTGAACTTTTTCTAATTAATACACTATGTCATTACTCTGTTAATAGAATGGTGATGTAGGCACTAGAAATACTGCAGACTATAAATAGGATATACTGCTTTTCTACCAAAAAATACTCTTTAATATGATATTTTGTTATAACAAAGCAAGACCTAGCAAGACAGAAATTCCCTTTAAGAAATCAGCACATCAAATTTAATATTAAACATATGGAGGAGAGAAACACCTTTTCAAATAGCCCAAGTTCAACTTCTAAATGCACGTTTATTCATTTGCATTAGATAATATAATGTATTTAATGTAAAGTTACAAAATGAACTTAAAGTTGGAAAATCTAAGGCTAAATGCAAAGCCCTTTCATCTGCTAGGGCTTAGAGCAGGTTAGAAGCAGAGAAAGCATTTTTAACATACCCAAGACCAGCTTGGGGCAATTTGTACCTTTCCAAGAAAGCAGTGGGTAACTTGTGTAAATGTGTCCACAGCTATTTAACATGATAATTCCACGAGGGAAACTTCACTGGTAAAATAATTTAAAGTAGAAAACTAGTGACACAATAGAAAACAACTACATGTCAGTAACACTTAGGAGGAACGGGGAAATTAAACTGCAATCACTGTAGCAGTAGAACATTATGAAAGACATCATTTCAAAGAGAGTGAAAGCTGGAGAAAAACCTTGGCTTAATATATTAATTGAAAGAGACAGCCAGCATAAAATGTATATTAAACATATAAAATATATGAAAATGAGTAGGAATATAAAAGAAAAGAAATACTAAAATATTAATAGTAATTGCTTTCAAATGGTAAAATTATCCGTTTTTCTTTTTATGTGAAATTTTGTTATTTCCAAATATTCCAAGGTGGTTACATATTACTTTTGTGTTTAAAAAGTACACTAGATGGAAGCGCAGTGAATGACTAAAGAAAAAGTGGATCAATGGACATCATCAAAGTTAACATTTATGTTAGAGAAAGCACCATGAAGAAAGCAGAACAATAACTGGCTTCAGTGGCACCAGCTGCAGTACCAGCTTCTTGGGAATCTCATGCAGAGGACATGGACGCCCCAAGCCTGGACAACTTAGTGAGAATCTGCAGCAAAATAAAACAGGCAAGGCTGGGGATGCAGCTCTGTAAGCAGTGCTTTGGTTCAATATCCAGATTAAAGAGAAAGTAGAAAAATAACACAAAGAATTGGACAAACTTTTGTTTTTACAAATCATGTAGCATCGCTTCTTGGCCTTTTCGTAAGGTCAAGGGTACAAATCATGTCGCAGAAATGGCTTCATATGTAGAACATGAACAACTGTTAAAACTCAAAATTTTAAAAAAGGAACAAAGAACCCGAATAGCCCTTTAACCAGAAAGGTACAGCGCTGTGCAGAGGAAGAAAGGACATCGTTAATCATAAGTGAGATGTGACCAAAACTAAAAGGAAACCAAGTTCACATGTGCGAGGACGGCTGTAATAGAACAGAGATGGTAAGTGTAACGGGAAATAGGGAGCCCAGAACCTCACACACTGCCCAAAGTGATGTAAAATGGCGCAGCTGCTTCGGGAAGAAGCTTCTGGAAGCTCCTTTTATACATAAATGGAGTCATGTTGGTTTCATTCCCAGCTATCTTCATAAAGGAAAGAAAACACATGTCAACAAGAAAGCGCACAAGTATTCATAGAAGCACGTTCATGCTGTCTACGAGGTGTATAAGGAGCCAAAATTCAGTAACTATGTGGACACACAGAATGTAGTAGAGGCAAACAATGAAATGATACTCAACAGTGTAAAGAAATGGAGGAAGTCGAAAAACATGCTAAGTGACCAAAGCCAGTTGCAGAAGATAACATATTACATGATTTCGTGTGTATGGAATGTCTGGAGAGGCAAACCTATAGAGACAGAGAGTAAATTATTGGCTGACTAGAGACAGAAGGAGTTGGGGGATGCTTGCTAAATGTTACCCAGCTTCTTTGTAGAATAAGGGAGTAGTTTTGACTTTGACTGTAGAGACAGAAGCTTACCTCACTCTAAAATTCATTGTCTTGTACTTTTTAATCATATCGCAAGTGGATTTTAGTATAGCTGTTAACATTATAGCAGTTTTTAACTTGAAAAGGAGTTACAAGAAATAAATACCGTCAGAATTAACTGGGCAGAATGAAAGCTAACCATTTTGTGATAAGTTTTGACAGCTGTGAACTAGTTCATGGCGGACCCCGGTATACATTTTGGATTTGGTCTCAGGAAGTGAGGACCTGCAGATAGCAGGCAGATAAAGGGGAACAGGCACCTGAGAAACCAGAGGTGTAAAAGGAAAAAGGGAGTTAGCATCTCAAAAGTTGTCATTAGCTGCTGATAGCAGCACTGTAATCTCATCATTTTACCTTTAAAGTTGCATATTGTTGCACATTGCATATTGTTGCACTAGTTGCATATTGACTATGCAACACATTGTACTGTCAAATGCAAATGTTTTGCCAGATTTTACATGCAAAACATTTTATTCACTCCTTCAGATAAGACTGGCATATAGAAGACACTCAGAAAAACTTAACGCACGCAGGTGATAGGACGAATTTCTCAAAAAAATGTTAAGATAACCTTCAGTAAGATAACCTTAAAAGGTCCATGAGCGTTCCAAGTCACACCAGTAGTGAATCAAAGAATCCATGTACTTGGTGATAATCACTGTGACCCTAACTTGCTGGAGAAGACATACATATTTTGCTAAGCACTTAATAAATATTTCTCACTGTACATTTACCAGGCCAATGACTTAGAGATTCCCTGTAATTTGCTAGTTAGCAAATTACAACTTACAAGACACTTACCAAGGTCTCACAATTAGTCATAGTGCAACGATTTCGAAGCTGAGTCCTGTCTCATAGAAAAGTTCCTTTCTAAAGAATTAGATTTCTTGGGCAAGAAATGCAGGATTTTGACAAAGAAAAAAAATGAGGGTAAGTAATTATAATAGACTTGACAGATATATCATACCTAGAAATTGTGTTAGAAAGTACAAATAATGACTTTCCACACATTAGCCTCAGTAGAGAACAGTGTCTTTTAATTTTTCGGTGTTTTTTTTTTTTGTTTTTTTTTTTTTTTTTGGTTTTTCTCCGGTACCGGGAACCGAACTCATGACCTTGCACTTGCCGGGCAGGCGCTTTTGCCACTGAGCTAAATCCCCAGCCCTGTCTTTTAATTTTTCTATTGAAGATACAGCCTGTGGGAACCAAGTGCACAGGTGTATACTGCCGATGCAAGCTGCTCTGGTGGCTCGGCAAGGAGGAGGATCCCTTGAGCTCTTGAGCTGAGAACCAGCCATGGCAGTATAGTAAGATCTCCTCCCCAGGTAAAGAAAATGAAAAATATATCTATACACACATATTGTGAGATCTGCAGTGGCATCTATTAAGGTTGCTCTCACTGAACATTTCTAATTTCAGTAAAATGGTTACAAAACAATATACTGAGATCCTACTTGACTAGTGTCAACCCAAATACTATTGAAATAAATGACATTTTTTTATATTTGTAAGAAAAAATTCTGTTAGCTACATTTAAATTAAATTTAATTATATCACAATTATTTTTATCACAGGTGATCATTATAGAATGGGGCATGTTATGAATTATACAAAGGTTGTTCAAATAATTGATCTATACCTCCTATGCCAACCTATTTTTCAAAATTATCTTCCACTCAGTGTTGAAAAATAGGCTTACCAAGGTTATTTCCTCATCATGTACAGCACCTCTCTGTGCTGGAGGAAGTGTCATTGGAGAGAAAAGCTGTCATGGGAACACTGCATTTCCAGTTCTTATGACCTTTGGAAATGTCGGCTATGCCCTTACACAGATTTGAAAAATGAGACAATTACACCGACTTGAAGGCTCACAACGCAAATTAATCTAGACAGTCATTAGGTGAGTTCTATGAGTTAAAAAGAACAATGAAAGGAGCATGTATTTTATGAATTAATAATGTTCTAAAAACTCCAGTAATGCTAACACAGAATAAAAATAGAATTTCAAAATTGAATTCCTACATCTTAATCTAGTTGGTTAACTAGTACCATTATTAGAGTCAAGTGAGAGTTGCTTCTATTATAGGTGATAATAAGAAGTTTTACCACATTTGAGATGAATGCAAAGAAGGACAGAATTATCTTGAAGCCAGTATATGTGTTTTTAACTTGTTAGACCATTTGGAACTTTGCAACAAGAGAGCCTTTCATTGTAATTCTCAAATGTTTGGCTTTATTTTTCTTTGAAATGTGATTCAAAAACCATTGACCACAGGAGTACTTCTTAATTCTCAGGATACTTTGATTTTCTTCTCATCAAATATTTTCAATCAGTGAAACTAGATGCTTCTTATTAAACCTTAACTAAGTTGTTCATTTTGAATTTTGAAAATATGCTTCAATTTTCCACTGTACATATCAATATATAAAAATATATTCATTGCTTGCACTTAGAGTTAAGTATGCTAAAATTAGTAAAGAATCATTAATAGCCTTAATTTCCTACAATAACATACAATACATATGTAAGTATTACTAGCATTGTAACACAACATTTGGCTGGTTCAGGGCATTGATCCAGTCAGGAACTCAGAGGAAGTACAGTATTCTTCAAACAATTACTATTCCTTTAGTACCAAATTCTCTTCAAATCATGTGTCTTGAAAATAGTAGAGGCTATTTCAAATAACCATACTTACATCTTTTCTCATCTGCTCAATTAATATAAGTTGAGTTTCTTCCAAGTTGAGCACATTGCTAGGTTCTAAGTAGTCTTTTTGGTTAAAAAATGCAGAAGTTATTTTAATTAACTTTCTCCTTAGTAAAACAAAAGTACTCCTTCACAGCACATAAAAATATAAATTTATCCCATATTGTTTTGCTTTGTTTTGTTTTGTTTCTCTTTTTGAGACAGGGTCTCACTATGCAATTCAGGCTGACCTTGAGCTCACTTTGTAGCCCAGGCTGGCCTTGAACTCAGAACAATCCTCCTGCCTCAACCTCCCAAGTGCTGGGATTACAGGTATGCACCACCATGCCCGGCTAATCCCATATTGCTGTACAAAGTCCATTGCATTGGTTATCTTTTGATGCCATGGCAAAGTATTAGAAATTTGTAGTTTTAAACAAGGCAGAGTCATCACTATATTTTTGACTACTTTACTCCTTTTGTGTTGAATTGCCACAGTCTTCCAGGAGGAGAATTGTATCAGAGAGAACAGTGATCAGAAATGTGTATCTTATATCTGAGTGATTTGCTGTCACTCATGTGAAATTTTGAGCAAGATAGTAGAAAATGAAATAAGAAATTCAAATGAAATTAGAGAAAATCAATAGAAGCAGCCTCTTACAACCTAAAGCTGACAAATACATAGCCAGGCCTCCTTCTGCACTGTGATCTGCCCTGGCTCTTTTAGCTAGGCCAAGATGTTCTTCTGTTGGAGATCAACAACTTCACCAAGCACCAATAGATATGGTTGTTCTCTGACCATGATGGAGAAAGAATAAAGCAAGACCACTCCATAAGCAAGCAAATGACTATGAAAGCAACTTGGTGATGCCTACTAGCTGAAAATAAGATCCAGGGAGGGACTACTGAGCCCCTAACGGGTGCCACTAAAGCTGCCTTCCATTCCTGAAACCTTCTGCATGCTCCCTGACAGCACTCCCTCGTTCTCTTTGTGAGATGCCTGTGTGTGATCCCGGTGGCTTTGCCAATGGTGAGGGATCAAGAATTCAGTGCTGTCCTCTACAAGTCTTCTGGTGTTGGCTTTGTCTGCCCAACATTCTTTTTTTTTGTAACTTTTTATTATCTAGTTAGAGAAAATTTTCATGCTTTTTATGACTGTACAATGAGACAAATTTATGGGACAGAGTTTGGCTTTCTGAAATAAATACATGGATATATTTCCTCACTCATTTTCAGCCTATGCTGACACACAGAGATAACAGGTACACAGACAGCCAGTGTTAGAAAATGTAGGGCTACCACGAGTAATATTTTGTGAACAGGTTTATCTATTTTAACTAATAATTTAGCATCAGGCCGTAGGACTTCTCTATGACTAGTTTTGTAACATCAGCCATGGCAAATTTTCATCAGTCCATCGTCTTCACCCACTGGATCTCAACTGGCTTTTTATTTTCATGTTATGTGACGTCAATCAATCTCATTTAGACACACATATTCATTGGCCTTTAATAATCTAATGAATTTACTTGCCTGGAAATTTATTTGAACATCATTCTGCAGTCGTCAAAATGACACTGATTTGTTTAAAGGCTGGCATTCAGATGCTCTTGCACATCAATGAAGTATATCTTACTAAGGTGTTGTGGAAAAAGATAATTTTTGTTAGTTAGTTAGTTTGCTTGTTTGTTTGTTTTGAGACAGGGTCTCGCTATGTATTCCAGACTGGCATTAAACTCACTTATGTAGCCCAGGCTGGCCTCAAACTCTTGGTGATCTTCCTGCCTCAGTTTCTTGAGTCCTGGGATTACAACCGTGCAACACCATACCAAGCAAGAAAGGTAATTTTAAGTACGGGTTTCCCAAAGACTAATTGTTAGCACCCATCTCTGTGTCCAGTAACTACCAAGATCTACAAGTTTCCGGCAGGTACCAGGATAAAGCAAAACTGGCACCATCTACTCTTTTGAAGTGTTTTAGTTATGGGATCAGTGAAAAAAATTAATAAAACAAACTATTTCTGACAACAACAACAACAAAAAAGATATACAAATTAATTTGAAGGATATTTTTTATCATTTTTTTAAAGGATTTCATTTTTGCATAGTCCAGAATAACAAAGTTGATCCTGTTCATAAGTCATAGAAAGAGAATGTTTAAGAGACTTGTTAGACTTCAAGAAAAATACTAATGTTGAGAGATGGATAGACACAACTCATGAATTTTCAATGTAATTAAATGGTGAGAAACATACTTGATGAAATATTTTCATTGTTGTGAAATTGTTATGCTATTTCCTGCCACTTCAATAAAAAATGTTGGGCTTTTATAGCACAGGGACAGATTTTTCCTATGTTCAAACCACACTGTGCATTTATCCAGAAGGTGGAGTCAAGAAATGGAATGACAGGAAAAAATCTAATAAAAACGAAAACAGGTCTGCTATCCATTCTAGAATTCAATTATCATTAAAAAAAAAAAACTGTTCTTTTTGTGAACTCTTCTCTATGACCACTGAATTCCCACTAAGTTTTAGTTCTAACATCTGCATATATATTTATGCTTTACACCCCTACCCACTTCAATATGGATGGAAAGATCTATGGTTTACAAGTTGGGTATTGAAATGCTGTGAGGGAAAAGAGTACTATTTTTTCAGTAGTAGAACTTGCTTAAATTTGGAGGTGTTCTTTGATCATCCTTGTACTACGATAGATCTTCCACTAATGGGGTGAATTCTTGCAGCTCATTTAAAGTCTATTCTTTTACTAGCCTCATGTGCAATTAGAATAAATATACACTTGATGTTCAATTTGTATACAAAGAGGAAATTAAAAGCATATGATAGGAAACATAGGTAACAATGATTAACAAAAACTTTTCAATCTTGTATTTTTCTTTTTAAAAATGCTAGATATTTTCAAACATTTCCTCATGACCAATAATAGCTAATTTGTGTTAATGCATTTGATAATACAAGGATGAGGGCATTTTTTGCTGTGAAAAATCTAAGTAGGAGGAGTATGCAAAACAAAAAAAACAAAAACCTGTGCATTGTCCAATCTCAGTGTCTGGTAACATAGATATTTTATACCACAATGAGAGGGGAGTTATTACAACCTTAGCAAAAAATTATGGATATTTTTACATAAATACACATCAAGTTGATGCAAATATGGCACTCTTTTCTCATGAAGAGGAACAGAAGGGATCAGTAGGACTTGAGATATTATAAAGATAAAAGGGTGCTCATATGAGCATGAAACATGAGATTAATTGCTCTCAAAGCCCTCAAAATTGAGCAGAATTAAAATTTGATTGAGGAACATGTATCAATTCCTATTGCTCTTTGGAAAGTTCACTGTCTAGTCTTATTCCACTTCCATTTGTTCAGGCATTTAAAAAGGAATATATGAAATGCTAAGTAGATAATATCCATGCTTTGAATGTGAATTTTTGCATAACAGTTTAAGCAGCAGAAAAGATCCCCTACGCCTGACAAGCCAGCATATGAGGGAACCACACCTTAGTAGAAAGCAGTGGGGGTCACATAGAGCTAAACTTGTGTAAAGTTAACAAAATAAGCTAAGTATTTAAGAGTGTTTTTGCAACTTCTAAGAGTGACGTAAAAGAATCTGTTTACCTAAACACATAGGCAGAGGATTCCTAAGGTTTTGGGGGACATATGCAGTCTTAGTTACTTTTCTCCCTTGCTGAGTCAAAATACCCAGCACCAAAAGTTAAGGAAGGAAAGGTTTACTTAGCTCATGGTTTGTGGAGGTTTTAGTCCTTCATCAGCTGACACCAAGGCAGGGTGGCATGGTGAGGGACAACAGTTCAAGGTGACAGTAGACAGCAAAAGCAACAAGAGCAAAAAAGAGGAAAACAAGCCTCTTTTCCTCTCTTACACTGTATGCAGGCTACCCACCCACACCACCTCCATGTCCTCCTCTTCTACAAGCTCAGGATGTTTACAAAGTGAATATTCTGGCCTTCTGCTAAGTCACTTAGTTGAACTTCTAAACTTGTCAAGTTGGCACAATGAACAACATCCTAGAGCAATAAGGGCGTGTGCTCTACACCCCAGAATGTAGAACTGCTAAGTTACTTAGGTGAGCTTCTAGACTTCTCAAGTTGATCCAGTGTATCAACCATGACATATGGGTATTTACTGATATTGCAAAAATAGACACAGGAGTAAGGGAAATATTTCTTTTTACTTTAATAATTCCAATTACCAACGTGCTCATTGTGCTATGTTCAATAGTACAAATGACACATTTAAATACCTGTCATTTTGAATGATCTCCTAACATGCAGATGTTGAATTTCTATAGAAGAAATCATAAATATCTGTGCACCAAATACAGGATCACCCAACTACATAAGACAAATTTTAGCAGACATGAAAAATCAAATAAGCAGTAATACAATAACAGTGGACTTTAGCACCTGGTTGTCACAAAGAGATAGATAAACTAGACTAAAAAAAATCATCAAAGGAATAACACAACTAAAAAAAAAAAAACTTGTGAAAAAATGGACTTAATAGACCTTTACAGAGTGTTTCACCAAATAACATCAGAATATGCATTCTTCTCAGCTGTACATGGAATGTTTTCTGAAATAGACCATATAATAGCCCATAGAACATGCTTAAGTAAATGCAAAGGAATTGAAATTATCTGATGCATATTATTAGACCATAGTGCAATGTAACTGGATATTATTTACAAGATAAATGGCAAAAACAAAATAAACATGTGCAAATTAAATAAAACCCTCCTGAACAACCAATAGGTCACAGATGAAATTACAGAAGAAATTCAAAAATATCTACAATCAAACAAAAATGCAGATACAACTTACCAGAACTTGTGGGATGCAATGAAAGCAGTCCTCACAGGGAATATATATAATGGTGAATTCTCACATCAGGAAAATAGAACAAGAACAAATAGACAAACTTATGCTTCATCTCAAGCTTCTAGTAAAAGACGAGCAAGTCAAGACCAAAGCCAAAAAAGGGAGAAAATTATAAAGATCAGATCAGGGATTAATGCATTGGAGACTAAGAAAATAATACAACGAATTAGTAAATCAAACAGTTGGTTCTTTGAAAGAATAAATAAAATTGATAAAACCCTAGCCAACCTTATCAAAAAAGGAAAGAAAAAGAACTCAAATTCATGCAATAAGGAATAAAAAGGATGAAAGCATTACACATCCCGTACAAATTCAGATCATCAGTACCTACTTTGAAAATCTTTACTCTTATGAGAGGGAAAATACAGAGGAAATGGACAGATTCCTAAATACATATGAATTACCAAAGCTGAATCAAGAAGATATAAAAATCTTGAATACCCTAGTATCAGTCAATAAAATTGAAAATATAATGAAAATTTACCAACAAAGAAAAGTCCAGGTCCTGATGGATTCACAACTGTATTCTACAGGAAATTTAGAGAAGATTTAGTGCAAGTTCTTCTCAAACTGTTCAAAGAAATTGAAAGGGAAGAACTACTCCCCAGTTCAGTCCTGGAGGCAAGTATTACTCTGATACCAAAACCAGAGAAAGACCCAACAAAAAAAGAGAATTACAGGCCAATCTCCCTAATGAACATGGATGAAAAAATTCTCAGTAAAACACTAGTGAACAGAATGCAGGAAATCATCCAAAGATGATACATCATGACCAAGTGAGATTCACCCCAGAAAGACTGGTATAGTTTAATATATGTAAGTCAATAAGGATAATACACTGTATCAATGAAGTAAAAGACAAACATCACATGATCATCTCAATAGATGCAGGAAAAACTTCTGGTAAAGTCCAACACTCATTCATGATAAAAAAAAAAAAAAACCCTACAGAAAATCAGAATAGATGGTCTTTACCTCAATCTGATCAAAGCCATCTATGACAAACCAACAGTTAACATCATATTAAATGGGAAAACACTGAAAGCTTTCACTTTAAAATCAGGAAAAAGACAGTGATGTCCTCGGTTACCACTGCTATTCAATATGGTTCTGGAAACATTAACTAGAAAAATTAGAGAAGAGAGAGAAATGAAAGGAATGAGGATAGGAAAGGAAAAGGTGAAATTCTCACTATTTCCGGATGACATGATACTGCACATAGAAGACCCCAAAAACTCCACCAAAAGACTTGTAGATAAAATGAACAAATTCAGTACCATAGCTGAATACAAAGTCAACACATAAAAATCAATAGCAGTATTTTACACAAACAACAGCACACAGATAAAAAAATTAGAGAAATCACAACTTTTATAATAGCATCCAAAAATTGAAATACTTAGGAATCAGTCTAACAAAAGAAATAAAAGAGCTATACAGTGAAAATTACAGTACTCTTAAAAAAGAGACTGAAGGGGATTTCTGACAATGGGAAGATATTCTTTGCTCTTGGATAAGAAGAACCAACACTGTGAAAATGGTCATACTCTCAACATTGTTATACAGATTGAATGTCATCCCTATCGAAATACCATTAGTATGACACACAGATCTAGAGAAAATATTTCAAAAATTCATCTGGAGCTAGAAGACACCAAGATTAGCAAAAGTTGGGCAACAAAGAAAAGCAGGAGGCATCACAATCCCTGACTTCAAACTATACTATAGTGATACTGTGATAAAATCAGCATGGTACTAGCAAAAAAAAAAAAAAAAAAAACAGACTTGAGGATCAATGGGACAGACTAGAAGATGCAGACACAACTACAAACACACTCAAGAACCTTATCTTTGACAAAGGGGGCCAAACATGTTCACTGGAAAATAGATAGACTTTTTAATAAATGGTGTTGGAAAAACTGGCTTTCCACTTGCAGAAGAGTAAAAGTAGACCCATGTCTATCACCATGCACTAAAGTCAAAAAAGCATGACAGATCTAAATATTAAAATAGAAACACTAAATCCACTGGAAGATAAATTAGGTAGAAATCTTGAAGACATAGGGGTAGGCAGAGACATCATGAATAAAAATCAAACTGCACAAGAAATACTTCAAAGAACCAACAACTAGGATCTCATTTTATTGAAAAATTTCTTCACACTAAAAGAAATAACCAATAGAGTAAAATGAAACCCACAAATTCGGAAAAAAAATTTTACCCAAATGTCCCTCAGACAAAGACTTCTATCTAGAACATATAAAGACTTAGAAAAATCAGGTGCCCAAAATTCAAAGGCCCAAGCAAAAAATGGGCATCTGAGATGAACACACTCTTCTGAGATGAAGAAATACAAGTGACAAATAAATGTATGATAAAATGCTCAACATCATTGGTCCTTGAGAGATAGAAATTAAAACAACACTAAGATTCCATCTCACCCAAGAAAGGCTGGCTATCATCAAGAAATCAACCAATACCAAATGCTGGAGTGGCTGTCAGGAAAAAAGGAGCAATTCTCCACTGTTGGTGGGAATGGAGAGTGGTGGAACCACTGTCGAAATCATTGTGGAGATTCTTCAAAAAATTAGGATTAGAAGTCCAACTCATCTCAGTTATTTTCCTTCTGAGTATTTTTCTGGAAGAACTAAAAACATCATACCACAACAATATAGGTGCACACATGTTTACAGCACTGCAGTTTGTCACAGCTAAATCTTGGAAACAACCCAAAAGTCCATCAGCTGAGGACTGGATAAAAAAGATGTGGCAAGTTTTTACAATGGAGAATTTTTCAGCTATAAAGAAAGATAAACTCGAGGTTCTTATAGGTAAATGGGTGCAACTAGAGATCTTACTTCTACGTGAAATAAATCAGACCCACATGTACAAACACTGCATTGTCTCCCTAGTGTAAGAATCTCAAAGAGTAAATAAAATCCAAAAGATACAATAGATAATATGAAAGAGAAAGAAACTGCCCAAAAGGAAAGAACAACTGGGATGAAGGAAAGGAGAAAGGAAAGAAGGAAAGGAAAAAAAAAAAATATATATATATATATATACATATATGCACACACAGAGAGGGTAGCTAAGATAAATGTACAGCTAATTTCTTATGGTTTATTGAAAGGAACAGTTAATGCTCCAGGTTTTCATGCTTATATGTGGTAATCTGAACAACTATTTTGAAGAGAGCAATATACAATATATCAGCCAGTGTTGAATTCCTATCATCTAATTTTGTGAAATTCTTCATCATTTCTAATGTTTTTTTACTATTTTTTATTCTCTTAAAATAAAAGTATTAAAAATTCATTAAAAATACAAGTAGTATTTATACATAGAGTTTCAAAAAGGTAAATACTATAGAGATGTGTTGATAAATAATTATTTAGTTATAACCAAATTAGGGATCAAAATAGTTTGGGCTTCATCTTGAGTGTCACTTTATCTTTCTGTGTGAAAATGATTTGTTGCAAGTAATTTTATATCATTATTAGCATAGCAGCCTGGCACAAAGTTTTAACAGTGACTGAATTGAAGGTATTTAAGACCAAGGCAAGGGAGTACTTCGATAAAATGCGTTCCTTTAGTCCTGAATGGAGCCTTGGATTTCAAGAATTTATATGTGCTTTGCTTTGCATTTGGAATACATTGCTTCAAAACTGATTCATTCTTTGGAACACTTCTTGCATAGAATTTTATGCAGTTTCTCACTCCTGTTCACTTGACCCATTGCAGTCGTACAATCATGTCATTATTTAGATAAGTTTTTCTACTTAAAATCAGGAACTACTTTGTTCTTGATGTTTCTGTGTTAGTCTGTACTAATGCTTTTCCTCTGCCCACTTTAACTCAGACTGAGACCCTGCCTTCCCAATGCCATGTCCCCATGAATATCTTACCTGTGCTAGCCAACCCCGGGAAAACGAGTGGCATTTAACTGAAGAATTTGACAAAAAGGACTTTAATTTCTTGCTGCCAAATGACTACAGCAATCATCACAAGAAGACCATGTGTCCTGAGTTCTCAAATATGCATCATGGAACATTCACTGTGATTCTTTATGTTGTGAGTGTGCATAAGAAAAAGTTAATCGTAAAAAATAATTAAGTCATTAAAAACAAAAACATCTAATTTAGTCATAAAAAAACTGAAAGGGGATAATTAAATTGCAGAAGATAACACCCTAAAGTAAATTGACTTGAGTGAAAAAAGTGTGATTTTAGAGCTCTTTAAAAAGCTCCTAAGGCTCTAAATCATAAATCTGGAATGCAGATGCCAGATTCCAGATGGTCTATGTAAATGACTCCGTAGAATACCCTTGGTGCCTGGAGTCTAGGATTCTGAGCCTTCGGGGTAACCGTAGAGCTACAACATTCTTCATCACCTAAGTGTTTAGCTTTCAAAAGACCAGCTATTATTTCTCCCTTAGAAACAAGACTTAAAAGATAAAGGCATATGTTTCCATTAGACAAACCATATATCAAAATAATAGACTCATCTCACTTTATTGTATAGATTCCTAGAATTGGATGTTCTTCCCATTAGGAAGATATAGATAGATGTAGTTATAGTTATAGTTATAATGATAGAAATAATAATGGCTTGTATTTTTATAGCAGTTGCCATGTGACAAATTCATTTCTAAACTCTTTATGTGCATTAACTAATGTAGTATAGCAACCCTAAGGAAGTAGTTGCCACTATTAATCTTTTACAGAAGAAGACACAGAGAAACAAAGACAGTCATCAATTCTAGGGTCATACAATTAGTAGTTATTAGAACATAAATAAACAGTCAAGTAGCCTAACTGCAAAGTTGTGTTCTTAGCCAGTATGCTGGTATTACCAGCTCTCCAATTTGGGATTTGAACTGCTTCATATATTTCAGTCTTAATTAAAGCTGTGTTTCTCTTCCCTTTCCCTCACTGTTTTACAAAGATGTAAGATTAGCTCAAGGTGTGCTCACATTGTCTACCTCATCCTATGGGAAGGGAAGGCAGTAGGTGATATACTCATCTTAGAAAATATTAATGTTTTACAGTAAAGACAGGAGATACTGTGAACAAAAAAACACAAAGACAATGTAGAGTGTTTCATATTCACTTGTCTTCAAAGTGATGGTAAATTAATGACACCAGTGCTGTACTGATGATTCATTTTCATACTTTTTCCCTGGCTATAAGCTTATGTAGTCATAACTGCCTGGAGGAAAGTCCAATCTTACTGCTGGTGTCTTATGTTGCGCTTTTGTTTTGTTTTCTTGTTTTTCTGCTTCTCTTTTTCCCTTCTGGTTTCAGTCCATTTAACTTGTTTAATTTCTATCCCAAAGGAAATCTTTGAAACATTACATGGGATGAGCCCCTCTCTACTTTCCCAGAAAATTTTTATTTAATTTAAATGGATTTTCAATCATACAGCAAGAGCCTAAAAATTGAGGTAAGATGAAGGACAAACAAAAAGAATTGTCAAACTCTTATCTGAAACCAGAATTTCAATCAAGAGAAACTATTTTTACAGTTCCCAATACGTTTATATTACAAACCTTGCAGTTTGTAAAACTTTTGTTTAGAAGGAAACAAGTAGATTCAGAGAGGCTGACCCTGATAACTGGGGCATCATACCTAAGACTTGGGCAATATTGTTATAACTTGGATTAGGAATCAGTAGTGTGGTTTTTAAACTCTATTACAAATATATTTATGAAAAGAGAATTAATAATGACTTTACAATGCTTATATGTATATATTACAACAATTAATTTGAAAGATTAAACAGTTAGAGAAATGTACTGATACTACAGTTGCTTGAAGCACACAAATTCTCTTACTCCAAACTTTAGAGGTCCTTTGCATCACATGAGTCTATGATCTATGGAATCAATAAGGAAGAATGTTTCAATTAGTTTCACAAATTAAGGGAAACAAAAATAATGAATGTTAACAGTTAGCAATTTGCATACATATAACAATTATAAACCAAACACATAGAAAAGAATTAATTCCAGAACAGATTTTTAAGATTCAAGTTTCAAAGGAAAAGAAAAATAATAATAGTTAAGATTCTAGGAAAATTGTCTTAGGTTTTAATGTAAATTCTCAACCTACTCAGAGGATCAAATCCTGCCAACATTATTGGGAGTTTAAAATATAAGCACTGGGCGTAGTATGAAAGTTGTCTACTATCACCAAAAATAATCATAAAAAATAAAGTTTTCAAAGTGTGATGCACACACAGACTTGATAGAAAAAAATAAATGTACAGTTTAAGAAATAGGAAATATTTAAGAATAAAGATCTTCCTTGTACATGTATTACATTAAGTACATCTGGAATAAAGTTCCTCCTTATGCTGAACAAAATACAGTATTTCCCCAAATTTTCACAACTGCTTCCATATCTCACAATTTCAGAAGTCAAGGTCATGAAAAAGCTTTATTTATTGAAATAAATTTTGTCCTAATTAATTTGGACTGCTTTATGAAGACCATTTGGACAATAAAAAATGGTCTAACAATGGTTTAAATGATAAAATTACACATAGTTCTCCTAGTTCTGGAGGGTCAGAAATACAAAATTAAAGCACAGGCTGGCTGAGTTTCTGATGAGAGCCTGCCTCTGGGTTGTGCCCTTCAGAGACACTGGGAGGGCAAGAGGAAGGAAACTTTTTTGTCTTTTTATAGGGAAGGTAGTCATCACTGGACTCTAATCTAATGGTCACACTGGAGTCTAGAGGTTCAACTTAGAAATTTTGTTGAGATACCAGTATTCACTTTATACTGTGAGTAATCACACATAAAAGTGATCATATGCAAATACCATGTTCTTGAACCATGACTGTTTTTATTCATTTATAACCACCAAGAAACCAAGGTAAAAATATCAAGGAAGGAAGGAAGGTATTAATATTCCCATTCCTATTTCTAAATCTAGTACATTTAATATGAAATTCTGAGGAAATCTCTAAGTAATGTTTCCAATTCAAGACTAAATTTTCTTCCACTTTTTAATGCAGGTAGAGACCTACAAATGTTGACTTTAAAAATTCTCAGTGTGTGCCTCTCACCCACAGTTGACATTAGATCTTATTTACTGAGTAAAAGTATTTTTATTTCTTCTTTCTTATTTTTTTTGTTTTTCCTCATTTTGCTTGCACACCCTGCACACAGTTGTTTATTACATTTATTTTATAGTTATATACTGTGCACCAACTAGGTTTCACGTATTGCACTAGAACAGTTTAGTACTTTCTCTTATGGAGATTACAACATTGTGGGATACTCCACTGTATACATTATACAGCCACAAAACATAGAAAAATATAGCCAAGATTATTATTTGTGTTTATTTAATTTCAAGGAATGGAGACAATTTGAACACCTTTAAAGTTGGCTATATTTTCTTTTGTCCATGGAAGAAACTTTAATTATGAAGGAAATCCATGATACCCAAGAATCTGTATGGATCCATAAATTACAAACACTCCTCTTCCTGCATACATTCTTGATGTCTTCACCTTCACTTTCATTTTGTAATTTTTCTTGGTCTATAAAGATATGGCCCAGATTGTAGAAGCCAAACATAAGGGACTAGTTGGAAGAAATTCCTTAGAGTTATAATGACAGGTGAAGAATCCATTACTTTGCCTTGCCCAGGACATTGAAGGAAGAAATGTCAGACTTCAAGAATCACATTTAATTCTGTCTTTTCCAAAGTCAAATTTAGTTATGTGAATCTGTAGAATAACCATCCCACATTTATTGATACATTTCAATTCTTCTCCTTTCTCCTGTAGGTATAAATATCTACTTAGTTCCTATCTTAGTTACTTTTCTTTCATTTCTGGGGAAAAGTATCCAACACTCAAAGTTAAGGAATGAGAAATTTCTGTACTTCACAGTCTGTGGAGGTTTCTGTCCATAATCAACTGGATCCAAGCCAGGGTGGCATGGCAGAGCGGGACAGTTCATGACTACAGAAGACAGCAGAAAGCAACAGGAGAAAAATGGAGAGAGGTAGCTTCCTTTCCTCCCTTTTAATATATGCAGGCTACCCACCCTAGGGCAGGTGTAGTGCTCACAGCATCTTCTTGAATATTTACAAAGGATATTTACAAAGTGAGGCCCCTGCCCCCTGCTGAATCACTTACTTAAACTTCTAAACTTGTCAAATTGATGCAATGAATCAATCATTACAACATCATAGAGCATAAATAGCCACCCTAAGGCATATTCTGTACACCCTAGGATGGAGAACTGCTGAGTTACTTAGTTAAACTTCTAAAGTTCTCAAGTTGATACAATGTATCAACCATCACAGTTCCCATGATTGTACCTTAAACAAAACCAAAATAAAGCTATCACTTTCTCAAGAATATATCTGTTCCTATAGCACGTAGGAATTCTTTCAATGTGCATTAAAGGATTTCTGATCATTTTCATTTATTAGCTCCCATCAAATTATAATAATATTTGCCCTCCTATGAATGAGGGACTAGGAAAGGAGACCTACAGTCCACAAGTTAACATTCTTCTCAGGAACAGAATCAATAAAATATATATGAAATAATGCAGGTGTATTTATCAGGCAGCTCATAGGATCAGTGGTGGGACTCCCCACGATGGACGATTTCACACTATGGACCCAGAGCATCCAGTGGCTGCTCAGTCAGAAAAGCTGGAAGCATCAGAACAAGAGGTTAGAAGGATGCAGCGTCAGTCTGAGGCTGAAGGTCTGGAAGCTTCCTGATGAGTCACTGGTACAAATCCTTAAAAGGCTGAAGAACCTGGAGCATGTGTTCCCAGGCACTGGTAGCCCCCTAAATGCACGCAACAAGTGACATGGGGATTTCCCAGTGTGGGCTGACTTCCTCCCTCTCCTTTATTCCATCTGTGCTGCAAGACTATTCAGGGGTGCTAAGCATTGTATGGGCGCTGAGAACAGGTGCTCCCTACTCAGCCTGCTGGCTTCTATGCCACTGCTCTCTGGAACACCTCACCGACACCCAGAAGAGGGCTCCACTCATCAGCCACGCCTCTCTCAACCCAGTTGCAGGGACATAGCACCATGAATGGTTGTAACAACTCATCAGTAGAAGCAACTTCAGAGAGGTGCTTCTTCCACCACATGAAGCACACCATGCTCTTGGTTTAATTATGTCCTCTTCCGAAGAACATGCTAAAAGAAAATACGCAAGCAAAAGGAAATTACTCAATGATTTGTGATTTGAATTTGGTTAGAATTTGTAACACAATTTGACTTTGACTAAAGGACAAGCTCGTTCAAAAAAGTTACTTTTCTTTACCTCCAGATTTTGTTTCTCCGATGTTCTATAAGTCTGACTCCTTTGATCAAACATCCTCCATCCTGCGGTGGAAAATAGATATTGTAAAATAGCAGTGAGTAAAATATTGTTAATATAAACACTCACATAGCGATATTAAACAAAATCAAGTTAGTAGGAAACTTAAATTCATATTCAAAAGAGTTCTGTGAAAACAAAAATATTAAGACAAAAAGTTGGCATATTTGTTACATGGAAATTACTGTGGCATAAATTATTTAGGTAAAAAATCAGAGAAAGTTGCAGTAATCATGAAAACCACGTTTTATACCTTTAAGAAGTATTTTTAGGATATGCTTAAATTTGTTCTGAAAAGATTACCATATATCAAACTCAACTCGATCTCTAATTTGCTGCTATTTTAAAAAGTGTGTATGTACTTCTCTGTCAAAAGCTGATGAGTATGTCACCACAACTACAAGTGTCAGTGCTCTCTTCCTCTCAGGGATAATTGATTTGTAATGATCTGAAGCTAATTACTTCTGAATAGCTTACATCTCAGAACAAAAATAAATGTATTTGAAAGGGTCTTACTTTGAATTTAAGCTAAAAATGGGGAAAATGGCATTAAACACACCTTCTAGCATTCAAGTTTTATTATTTCATAATTTCTGAAACTGCTTTTCAATTATCTTGTAGAAAGAACTTATTACGCAAAAGCTTGTGTGTTTGAACTGAATGCTTTATGCATTTCATTTTCCTTTCACTTGATCTTAGCCAAAAGGCCAAGAAAAGATTAATTTTCCTTTCAAATTTACAGATCACAGATTTCACTGAAACACTGATGAAAATGCTGCCCCCTCCCTCCTTCTTTCTGAGAACATGAATAAATGCAAATAATTAGGGTCCCTCCAACTTTCACCTGCAGTGGGGGAGGGGTGTGTGGAAGGTCTTTCAAAGCCTATGCACATCTCTGGGCAGCAGGATCTTAATGACCTAAGGATGCAGTCCCCCAGCCTGCAGAGCGAGTCATTTCCATTTATCCAACATGCTCTCAATTGAGTTGCCCTCCTTTCCTTCAGTTTGGACTCCACAGGCAGAAAACGCAATTCAGACTTACAAGTAAGAACAAATAAATAAAAAAGAAATAACTAAGAACCCAAAGGATGGGGCAGATTTTAGGCACAGTCAGTGCAAGACAATGAACAAGTTTACTGGAGCTATTTTTTTTCTATATTCACACTTCTCTTCCTCTAGTTAGAACTCCACTTTTACACAAACCTCCTCCCGTCCCACCAGATGGCTTGGGTAGTACCTGCTGTAGTCTCAGGAGTCCTTCTAGTTCTAGGGGGAAACTGAAATTGCTTTCCCCACTATTCACAGAAACTGCTCCGCGCATCCCCTGGCCTAATCATACAGCTGATTATTGCGGTTAGGCCCTGCACGTTTCAAGCCTGTGTACCTACGCTTGCTCCTGCCCATCCTCTGATAATATTAGAGGTCAGACTCCACTGATCAAAAACACTGAGGAGCATATGGTGTGGGCCGTGATTTCAAGACGCAGAAGGAATGAGTGTGGCAAATATAAAACCAACAGGTTCCTCATACCTACTCTATGCCATCTTTACTCTTTGGTGATAAAATAAAATAAAATATCAAACCTGATGAAATCTGATTTCCATACTAAAATATCTGTAAGCCATAAATGCTTACAAAAATTGAAAAACATAAGATCCAGTTGAGGAAATTTTCAAGTCACTGAATAATTTCTCAAACTATCCAGCGGATGACCATCCATTCCAGCTCAAAAGTCTTAAGACAAACATTCACTATAAAAGACAGTTCATTCATGTTGTTTGAAAATAAAATGTTTTCAATCATTGCAAGATATTCAAATTAACCTACTGTAAGTACATGTTTGATACTAATGTGTCAAATTATGCTATGCTTTTAGCTAATGTCATTCTTGAATTAAACTTGTTCAACAACCCATCAATTATCTAGTAACTAACTTCCCAAAATTGTGGTTACCTTTTTCACCTTTTAATGCCAATATTCTTTCAGTTCTGTGGATACATCATGGCTTTCCACGACAGTGAGCTTTTGACATCCTGTTCTGTCCTGAGAATATTCTCGTAACTTATTTCTGAGATTTCCATTCTTCCCTTCAAATATAAAGGCCCAATATTCATTCACATTTGTCTTATTCCTCTCTTCATATTTCCTGAAGCATTCCCTTTGTACAAATTTCCATCCCAAAAAGAATTCTATGAATGCATGCCACTTCTAAACATCGTCCCCTCCCTTCTGACGGCTCCTCCAAAGTTATTCGGAGAAAACTTCGGTACTTAATACTCAAGGTCATTTGTTCTTAAACTACGTTTCCACCCACTCTGGAAAAATGGTCACTGTTGTAGAAGCCCCAGCCAGGAACTGTTTCATTCTGCAGCTCATGGCAAACATTCTTCCCACCGGCATTCTTGGCAGGTGTTGTTGTGTCATAGAGGTTTGTGTTGCAGTCCCAGTCTTTCAACTGCATGGTTTTGTAACTTCTCTGTTGTCCCATTGCTACAGTGGAGAATCATATTTTCTGATCCACAAGACTATTGAAATATTAATGTGAAATACTGCGTGTGAAAACAACATGCAAATAATAGCTACTCCATCAATATTAATGCTTTCTCCCCTTGCTCCTATTTTCATCAACTTCATTATTTAAATCAATGTCTCTCCAATCACCTTATAGATCTTGAAAGAAACTCTTTCACTTATTTATGGTCAGTCAGTTTGCACTAGCAAATCTTGACATTTTATTTTTTACTCCTTATCTTTCAGAGTTTCTGTTCCATTTTATTGTTTCATTTTGTGAAGCAATGGTAATTTGCTTTTCCTGATAGACCCTGCAGTGTATGATTTTCCCGGGTGCAGTGACTTCTCATCCCTGATAAGCAAAGCTTGAAAAAAATAAATGAATGTGTAAATCTAATAGTCAAGTAGATAATAACATACTGTGCTATTATTTAAAACGATAGGCCACAAATCAACATTGGGCACTGTGTTTTCAAGATATTGCATGATTATCTTGGGTGTGTCTAGAGGACAGTGTAGAATGTGGGGATTCTTTCTGAAAGAACAAGAAGAAAACACTAAGATGAATGTGTGCCCACATGTGTCAGACCTCTCAAATTAATCACTTCATGTAAAATACATCTGCTCCGTCATCATGGACATTACTACTTCTAATTTCAGACAAATCAAAGAGGGTAACCCAGGTAAAGACAAGCAACAGTAAGCTTGGGAGCAAGAGTTTAAATGTAGCCAGTTGGACTCAAGAGACTAAGTTTTTAACTACTTTGCTGTTTCTGAGAGGGGCAATTACATTAAAAGTATTCTGAAAATAAAAAATATGCAGAGAAAGACAACATCTGAACAAGATCCTCTGACAATGTCTCCCACAGACACCCCAAGTTGAGCAGCCATTCACACACCAACCATTTCACAAAAACTTAAAAAAACTAAATGAGGGACCCCAATGTCTGCCTGTAGTGCAACAAAAATAAAGGAGTATTAAAAAAATAAAGGGCCTTTCCCCTTGTCCAACTCCCAGCACTTAGCATGGAGAGAGTTTTTTCCCACCTGTGGAAGAGAAGAAGAGTGAAAACCAGGTGTTAGACTTGAAGCCCAGAGCTAAGCTCACTATGGTAAAACCTAGTGCTGAGCAAAGCACCATGACACCTGCCAGGGCAACAGCACATGGACTCAGCTTTGGAGTTGCACTCACCAGGCTGAGGAGGAACTGCTTCCTCTCGCTGGCTCTGGCCTTTGGTAGCAGAAGAAGTAAAACTCTACCCCTTGGAAATCAGGGCACAAAACTAGCATAAGATTTTGTCTAAGACCTCAGGTCTTGGACCATCACAGCGTCCAGCACCAGGTACAAGCCAGATGCCCCATATGCACGCCACAGATCACAGCAAGAGACCCAACCTGTTCTAGAACCAAGTGCTGTGTTACAAGCAGCAGGAGCAAGAGACTCATATTTTAGGCTGTATTGTTGCCAAGCTTGAGTAGTCCTGCAGTACTCCACCCAAAGCTATCAGATCCCTATGGCTGTGATACACATCACGACCCACACAGCATTAGCTTGGGGGCCAAAATACTGACTGCACCACACATCCCTTGCATTCATCCTTCCATACCCAGATGATATAGCACACCGAGAGGCATTCAAAGATTTCAGGAAACCACGAACTCACGCAATGGTCAAAACAAGGTGCCAGAAAGAGACACAATACTAATCTGTGTGGGAGGACTCTCAGTTGCAGACTTTAACATTCCACCTTTAGCGGAGGACAGATGATTGTTTCTAAGTATGAACAAAGAAATAGCAATGTCAAATTACATCACAGATGAAATGACTGAACAGAACTCTGCAGGCTATTCTTTCCTCAGCTGCATGGCAGATACACTTCAATAGAGCATGGCTCATTCTTCAGGGTAGAACTTATGAAGGCAACAAAATTTTTAGCAAATTTCTAAAATTTGAAATTATATAAAGTATGTTTTCCCATTACAATGTAAAAACTTGGAAATCAAAAAGAAAAGTCTTTGGAGATTATACAAGTACTTGATACATTAAAAAAAATCAGTCCATTATTGTGTTTCAAGCAACTAGATAAAAAACCTGAGTTACTCAAAGGTGGGTCCTCTGAAGCAGAACCAAGAAGCAATCAATGAAACAGAAAAATAAAAATAATGCAAAATGGTGTGCACTACTTCCCCCAGTGAATGGATTCATTATGGCTTACAAACACACAATAATCAGAGAGAACAATAGATTCAAGCTCTGGTTCTTTAAAAGATAATAAAAATTGACAAATAGTAAGTATGATGAAGAAAAAGAAAGAGAAATGTGAAGTTTACAAAATCACACAAGAAATACATACGTTACAACTTATACCAGAGAAATAAAAAATATCAATAGAAATTTTTATGGTCAACTACTTATAAACAAATTTTATAGCTAAGAATGATGGACAGGTTATTGACATGTATGCATAACAACATCAACTAATGAAGAAATAGGAAATCTAAACAGACTTTTTAGAAGTACTAGATTGAATTCGTAAAAAAAAAAAAAAAAAAAAAAAAAAAAAAAAAAAAGGCTACTATCAAAGGAATGCCTAGAAAGCTTCCCAGCTGCTCTACCAAATAGTTGAAAATAAAATAATTCCATATTTCTTTATTCAAAAAGGGTAGTGGCAGGGCTTCTTCAAAAATTGTTCTATGGGGCCAATATTTCCCTGATACTAAAACTAGGTAAGTATGCAAGATAGAAAAAAAGAAAAAAGGAAAGAAGGCAAGAAAGAAAAAAGGAAAGAAAGAGAAAGAAAGAAGGAAAGAAAGAGAAAGAAAGAAAGAAAGAAAGAAAGAAAGAAAGAAAGAAAGAAAGAAAGAAAGAAAAAAGAAAGAAGAAAAACTTAAAGAGTAAAGGGAAAAGAAAAAATACAGGCAGATATTCTTGATAAACATTAATTTAATTTTTAAAAAAAATTCTAGTAAACATGATACAGGGCATATTAAAAATTTATACAGGATGATGAAGTGAAATTCACCCTAGCAATGTACAAATGGTTGAACTACACAAATCGGCAAACATGATACACCATATTGGTGTTTTTTGTTTGTTTTGGTGTTGGGAATTAAACTCAGGACCCTGCACTTGCCAGGCAGGCACTTGTGCCCCTGAGCTAGATCCCCAGCCCCAATACACCATATTGACAGAATAAAGGAAAGAAAAATCCTCAATAGAAAAAGTATCTCATAAGTTTCAAAAGTTTAACGTGACTAAACATTCTGAAATAATTAGATGTAGAAAAAATGTGCCTCAATATATCAAAAACTGTTTATAATTATGAAATAGTTACCGATATATCAAATTGGCAAAAATTTAAATACATCTCTGAGATTAGGACAAAAAAAATGTGCCATATATCACCTTTACTCAATATTATACTTGAAGTTTCCAGAGCATACAGACAAGAGAAAAAGATGAAACACTTCCAAAGTGGAAAAAGTAAGAAATTGAATTTTCACAAATGTTAAAAATTGCTTTCAGATGACAATGATCCTATTTATAGAAAGCCCTACATGATATATAAAGTACAGTTACAAGTAATAAACAATTTTAGACAAATTGCAGGGTAGAAAATCAACATACAAAATAAGTAATGGTGCTAGATATTAATAGGTATTTTATGAAATAGAAATCAATAAGTTAATTGCATTATAATAGCTACAAAAGTTAAAATGCTTGGAAATACTTTTATTTGAAGAGGTAAAAATTTCTATATTTAAACTACATGACTTTGATGAAATAAACTGTAGAGAGAGCAAAAAGAAAAAGACATCCCATGTTCATGGATTGGAAGTATGTCTTTACTACCTGGAGAGAAATAGATTCAATCCAATCCCTAACAAAATATCAATGTATTTACTGAAATAGTCAAAACAATTTTAACATTTGCATGGAATCCAGCAAACAAATCCTTGGATACCCAATGTCGTCTTAGGCTAAAAGAACAGAGCAAGAATTACTTCATTTCAAAATATACTACAAAACTGTAATAATAAAAATAAACTTGCATTGATGTAAAACCAGACTCAAAGAATAAAGACACATCATGATAGAGAATATAAAAGTAAGCCTTTGCATTTCCAATCAAGTAATTTTCAATAAAGTTACTAAGAGTTTACACTAGATGTTATAGAAAGAATAGTCCTTTCAACAAATAACACTGGAAGTTTGGTTATCCCCATGCACAAGAATGAAATGAAAGCCTTATCTCTCATCATTTACAAAAGTTAACTCAATATTGATTGAAAAATCGAATGTAGGACAAGAAACTATGGAACGCCTAAAAAATAGAACACATGCCTCCTGACATTGGGACATGCAAGGAGTTTTTGAAAAAAAACCCTACAAGTGTAGAAAACAGAAGCCAAATAATAGATAAATGAGATTCTATCAAAAAAGCTACTGCTTATTCAAGAAAGTAGCAAAGAGAGTGAGGCAATTACCAATGGCATGGGAGAAAATATTTGCAAACTATATATCTGACAAGGGGATAACAGAGGATACATGGAAGCCAAGAACTCAGCTGTAGAAGCATAAATAACCTGATTTTTAAAATAGACACTAGAACTAACTAGATATTTCTCACAAAACTACAAATAGCTAACAGTTATGTGAAAAAAAAATACTCAACATTGAACATCAGGGTAATGCAAAGTAAATGCACCTGAAGATATTACCTCATCTCAGTAAAAACAGTTGCTATCAAAAAGACAAAAGATAAAAGTGCAGGAGAGTGTAAAGAGAAAAGAGAAGCATGAACACCCTTGATTGGAGTGTAAAATATCATAGACATCATGGAGAGCAGTATGAAGTTTACCTAAGTTCAAAACTAGTTCAAATCTACCGCATAAGATTTTTCCCTAAGTTGAAATCTATCCTATAAGATCTACCAATTTCACTCCTGGGTAGATATGCAAAAGAAATAAAATCAGCATAAGCAAAAGAATTGAGATCCAGAGACATCTCATGTTCTTCTCAGCACTATTCACAATATCAAAGAAAGGAAAACAAATTATGTGTCCATCAACTTATGAATGCATTCAAATGTGGTAGTAGTATTTGGCCACATAAAATGAAATTTTTCCATTGGTATGACAGTGCACATCAACAATTCCAACACTTGGGAGGCTTAGGCAGGAGGAACACTGCAGATTATAGGCCAACTTGGGCTACATAGTGAGTTTAAGACTCACCTGAACTACATGCAAGACCCTGTCTCAAAACAACAAAGCAAATATAATAGAGTGAAATTTTGTCAATTGCAACAACATGAATGGATTGCATACCATTGTGTTCAGTGCAGTAATCCGGGCACTGGAAGACAAGTACTGCATGATGTCACTCACACCTGGAATCTAAAGACTCTGATTTAACGGAAGCTTAGAGAAGCGGGTTAACCAGAGGCCAGCGAGGTGGGTTAGGGAGACAGGAGGGATGAGGAATGCGTAATCATGGGTGCCATATTGCAGGTTTGTGAGAAGTTCTGGTGCACTCTTGTAACATGCCTGCTATAGAAAATATGTGTGCATAACATGAAGAATCAGAAGAAAGGATTTTGAATGTTAAATGATAAGTACTTGAAAAGATGGATACATTTTTAAGTTAAAATAAGTATCAACCTATGTGTACAAATATTGAAACATCACATTACAACGCAAATATGTGTATTTTTGTGTTTTATAGAACAATTAAAAATAAGTGTATCGTAATTTGGTGAAAAACACACTGAGAAAACTTCTTATACTGTTGTCTTATAATGGAATAGCAAAGCTATCAACACCTTCTTTGGCTTGGATCTGCTATCACTGACTCTAGGCTCGAAGTCATGGGTGTACTCAGGTAGGTTAAGAGATGAGCAGAACTTGGAGATATAAAACAAAGTAAAATGAGAAAATAAGGTAAAATAAGCATTAAAAAACAGAGGAGTGGAGTCAGAACCTTTCTTGGTGAGAAATTCTTGGGCAATTTCTGCTCCGTTAGTTGTAACTTTCTTTCATCTGTCTGCTCTCACTTGCGTTATACCCACAATTCCAGCCTACAGTGCAGATTTCTTTTGGTTGACTTTTGGTCAAATACGAAATAAATCAGAGAAAGGCAGAGTTCTGGTCTCACAGTGATGCCTGAGTGATGTTAATCCCAAAATTCTTGCAAATCTTCAATTTTATAGACCTCATAGATTTATCATGAGCAGTTTTGAGCAAAAATAGAAAATAATAAGCAACTCGCCAGAAAGCAACAAAAATAGCAGTGAAAATCTTAGACATGGGTGCTCATCCAGATGTAGAAATCAAGGTCACATAGCTTTTAATTTAGAGTTAATAGGATCAAAACTGTCTTACCGAGTACCTAAGCCTAAATGTTGTGCCTGGTATAATAATACAGATTGGCTATCATTTTAATTTTGGCTTAAATGCCTTAACTTTCTGAAGATAGTGTTACTGTTTTTTCTTTATCTCACAAAGAATGTTGTTGCTTAAACATGTCAGAAAGCCCCTGGGATACACTCTTCTCTTGATTCAAATACATACTGAACAGAAATTAGATACCAACTTTACTCCCCTGTGGCTATGGCTTAATTTTGACAATGACTTTACCCTCATTTAATACTAACTGGTTGCTCCACCTAAAGCTCTATATACATCCTGGAAGCATTCTCAGGACATATATTTTAGCCTTATCATGTGAGTTCTTTGTCTCGCTGATTTGGTTGTAACTGTAAATCTGGAGCATTCAATGAGGCTAATTAAGCTATTCCTATTTATTAGATTTAAAATGACATGTTTGAAGGTGTAAGTACTAGAGTGTATTCTGTGCATGAGACCAAATTGACTATTAAAGAAATCCTAAGAATAATTTTTTCTCCTCTACATCATGTTTAGGTATTTTAAAGCAATCAGCTAGCTAAGGGTAATGATCACAGCATGAAATTTGATCAGAAAATAAAGTTTTAGTCTAAATTATGGTCTCACTCCTTACAAAATTAGAAAAGAAAAACACAGAATATCTCAAAACTCAATGTCTAATTTCTGAAATTTATTCTTGGGTGATGGATGAACTTTTGGTGTTTTGGTTTTTTCTTTTGCGTGTTGGTGTGTTTTGGTTTGTTTGTTTTTGTCTCACAGCAGTATAATTCTGACCTTTGGCTCCAAATCCACATGATATCCTCCTCTATCTATCTCTATATTCAAATATGGTCATAATTAATTTAGGGCCCATGTTAACCCATTATTAACTCTACTAGACTGGATTACATATGCATATAATTTATTTCCCAAAATGTTCACATTCATAGATTTTGAGAGGACATAAGTTTGCAGAGACATACCATTTAACCTAGTACAATCATATAAGAAAATACCTAGAAACTCTCTAGAACTATGACTAACCATGATAGACACCAAACTAGTACACACATTTCTCTTCTTCAACAACTGCTGCCCAGGAAAGGAAAAGAATAAAATTATACCCAATATTCTTTTGTTTCAACCCATGAACCCTTTACGGTATTGTGGAAAAAATATATCATTTTTGCCACTCTTTCCCATTATTTTATTTATTCATTTTTTTTTACCAAGATCTTACTTCATGAGATTCCTCAAAAGGCCAAAGGTACAAACATTAGTTTGTAGATTATCTAAGGAAAATAGAAAAGTTCAGAGAAGCAAGAAAGAAGTGCATTTATACAACATAAACCCTAAGTATTTTCCTGATTCTGGATTCAGCTACTATGCTTCAAATATAGCCTAAAATGAAATGTGAATTCACATAAAGTTTAAAATATTTATTTACCAGTATAATGTATAATAAGATGGTAATTCTTCTTAAAAATTAAGACTCACCCCTGTAGAACATCAAACTTATCTAAGATATTGTTAAATTATGTTCCTTGAGCCTAAAGACATAGTGATTAAAATCTTGACCTTAAATTTACAAAAATATTCAACTTAATGACTAAATTCTAGTTTGCATAATGTAAGGCATTGGTTCTTTTTTTTTTTTTTTTTTTTTTTTTGGTTTTTCTCCAGTACCGGGAACCGAA
>NW_004955403.1:6714377-6715874 GCF_000276665.1 Chinchilla lanigera
ACGTAGTACTGTATTCTCATTTTATAGATTCATAGTCTTTTTTTGTTTTTTTTTTTTTGGTTTTTCTCCAGTACCGGGAACCGAATTCATGACCTTGCCCTTGCCAGGCAGGCGCTTTGCCACTGAGCTAAATCCCCAGCCCCAGGCAGTGGTTCTTTATTTTGTTATGGACGCATGAAAGGTTTATGGAATTACACTGGTAGCTATGTATGCTTAAGAACTTGAATTTTGCAATACGTATGAGTTAAACCATAAGCAAACAACACAAAATTTTTGAATGAAGTACAAACTTTGAGAGCATCAAACAAACTGGAGTGCAGGATATCTGCTTGGTACTCCTGAACATTACTAAATTTATAAAAACAATGGAAAACAGAAAAGTTGTCCCAACCAGAGAAACCTAGGTGGACACAAGAGCTGAATGTCCTAGAATGGAAAGATGATATTTTTAGGGAGCCATGAGATTCAAGGACAAAATTTGGTTTATAATAATATGTAAATATTGGTTTCATAATTTCAGAATGTACTATGGAAATGTAAATTGTTAGCAACAAGAGAAATTGGGTAAAGCCTATATGAAAATTATGTGTATTGTCTTTAAAGCTTTTTTGTAAATCTAAAATTATTTCAAAATGAAAATGTAATTTAAAAATAATACATTTTATCACAGAAATAGTTCCCTTAAGCAAAACAAAACTCAAGTCACTATTGTGGGTCCAACTGACAATTTTCACACTTATGACTTCTTTGTTCTTACTATAATAAGTAAGTCATCCCTCTGTGTCAAGCACTAGTATGCAGGTTTGTAGTCAGCCCTCCTTTCTATATAGAAGTGAAATGAAGAAAAATTTCAAATATACTTAAATACAGATTCCAGCAGTGGAAACCACAAAAGTCTTTAACTGGAGATGCACAAACATTGAAAAATTTGGGGGTATAGTGGTTGATACATTGTTTCAACTTGAGAAGTCTAGGAACTTAACTAAGTAACTCAGCAGTTCTGTATCCTAGGGTGTAGAGGACATGCCCTTAGCACTCTAGGATGTTGCTTATTGTGTCCACTTGAAAAGTTTAGGAGTTTAAATGACTCAGCAGGGGCCTCATTTTGTAAGCATCCCCAGCCTGTGCAAGCCTGTGCAAGATGGTGTGAGTGCTACACCCACACAGGGGCTAATAGCTGGCATACAGTATAAAGCAGGAAAAGAGGCTTGCTCTCTCCCTTTTGCTCTTGTTGCTTTTGCTGTCCTCTGCGCCCTTGAACTGTGCCCCTGTGCCGTGCCACCCTGTGTTGGAGCCAGCTGACTATGGACTGAAACCTCCACAAACCAGGAGCTAGATAAACCTTTCCTTCCTTAATTCTAGGCATCAGGTATTTTAACTCTGCAATGAGAGAAAAGTACCAAGACAATGAGTGAAGCTGGAGATTTAGCTCAGCGGCACAGCACTTGGCTAGCAAGTGCAAGATGGAGAGTTCGGTTCCCGATACCGGAAAAAAAA
>NW_004955403.1:6716051-6731972 GCF_000276665.1 Chinchilla lanigera
GACCATCCAGCGTACACTTTTAAGCATTGTGAGGGAAAGCAGTACTGGAAAACTGTCAGATAAGATTGATCCTAAGAGCAATTAAAAGTTTCTGATCTCAAAATCAAAATATTTTATGAATAAAGAAAGGTGAATCACGTAACTTCAGGAGCTCATCAATGGCAAATATTTTGATATATTTAGATGGTTAATAAAACAGAGTATTAATGGTACACAAACACTTCAAGGTCTACGCTTGGCTAAGTTTCAAGATCCCAAGTTACACACAGGTCTGACTTGTAGGAAGCATGATGAAGACTTTTCAGGTGCAATTAACCTAGATAACTGGTGGACCCTCAACGCAATCAGCAGTGAACACCTAGGCGTGAGACGGGAGGTTTCACGCAAAGAGGAGGAGCGATGCGGCACGGAAGGCGGAGACTGCGGGCTTTGGTCCCAAGCCCAAGAGCCGCAGCGTGTAGCGGAAGGTGGAGCAGGCAATGAGCAGACGCCGGGCTCGAGCCTGCAGAGACGCACAGTGTGTGCTGGGGCCGTGACTTCAGCAGGTAATCCTGATTTCAGGCAGCTTCTAACATCCAGAACTGTGAAGGAACAATCTTATGTTGCTTTAAGTTACCAAATTTGCCGCAATTTGTTTTAGCAGCTGCGAGAACTAATTCAGCGTGCAAGACCAGTCTGCGTGTTCTTCCTGAGGCCGCAAGGAGCTGTTACAAAAGCAGTGAATTTCCGTGATGTGAAGTAATAGCCTAATTTCCAGAACAAAACCCCCTACGTTATCTACGAGAATCAGCTTTGATCCCCAATACTGGAAAATATGGATCTCTATCTAATAAGAAAAGCCAAGAAATTAACAGTTCATAAGTATTCTTTCTCTCAAAAACAGAAATTGTGCCAGATGTGGTAGCAAACACGTGTAGTTCCAGCACTCTGAGAGGCTGAGGCAGGACAATAGCAAGTTCGAGCCAACTTTGGCAGTTTAGGGAGTCTCAGTGTCAAAAACAAAAAGTAGAAAAAGGCAGTGGATGTAGTTCACTGTTTCGATCTCAGGTAGTATAAGAAAAAAATAATGTGATCCCTATTAAAGATAATTCATCAAAACTTGGAAAAAAGGAATTGGACGTGTGGCACAAACTGTAATCCCAGCACTTGGGAGGCTGAGGCTGGAGGTTTGCTGAGAGTTCAAGATTAGCCTGGGCTACATAGCATGTTCAAAGCCAGCTTGAACTACATAGTGAGATCCTATCTCAAACAAACAAATAAAAATAAAGGACAATGAAGTTTAAATTTTTACTTTGCACAAAATTTTATTTTTTTATTTTTTTGGTTTTTCTCCGGTACCGGGAACCAAACTCACGACCTTGCACTTGCCAGGCAGGCGCTTTTGCCACTGAGCTAAATCCCCAGCCCCTTGCACAAAATTTTAATAACCTTAAATGAGGGCTGGGTGGTGCATCCCTGTAATCCCAGCACTTGGGAAGCTGAGGCAGGAGAATCGCTGCAAGTTCAACGACAGCCTGGGCTACACAGTGAGTTCAAAGCCAGCCTGGCTGCACTACATAGCGAGACCTGCTCAAAAACAAACAAACAAACAAACAAACAAAAAAGTAATCTTACATGAGGAAAACCCAATGGCTGGTACAGACACTGTTTGCTGTGTTATTAATCAATGATTTCATCAGTGTAGAAAATCAAAGTAAAATGCTAAACATCCGCTAAACACATTTTAAGATTCTAGGAAAAACTGATGAAATTTATAATTTAAAACAGCACTACAGAGGGGAGAAGATGATTGAGAAAGAGAAAGAAGTGTGTCGGATTAGGATAATAGATTACTCTCAGACTACAAGAATCCTGTGCATTGTCACCTGCGGTGCTCTAGGACAGCATTCAGACTGACCCCCAGGTCTCAGCTCATTAGTTACTTGTTGCTTATTATTACTTATTTGGTGTCAGAGTCACATAACATAATGCCAGAGCTCGAGCTTCCCGACCAATCCTTTGGCTCTATAGAGCCAACAGATTAATGACTTGTCAGACATTCTTTACTCTCCAGAAAAGCTACCATAACAGATTGATTTAAAATGACCCACGTGCTGTGGTTCTGTAAACGTCTTGGTGTCAGTTATGATAAGGCTGACGGAAGAGACAGCCGGGACTTCCAGAGCTCTCTGCTGTGGAGAGCACGGGAGCCACCCTTCTGCATGGCGGGCATGGCGTCTCCCAGGACAGCCTGCTGGGCTTACACCCTGTGCAATCTCCTCTCTCTGAGTGTGGACGCGGTGCACTCAGGCGTGGTGGATCCAGCACCACCGAGACATGTGACATGAGAGAGGTTGAGAGAGGTTGACCAGAAGACTGGCTTGCAGCTGGACATATTCTCTGGCTCACTGGAAATACCTCGGCTGCAGATATTCTCAGGTGTGCCCACTGTGTGCTGAGACAACAAAGAGCCAGGGAGAAACTGAGGCCTTCACAACCAAAGCCATCAAGGAGTTGAATTCTTCCGGGAAGCAGTTAAACGGGAAGTAGTTCCACCCTCGCCTGAGCTGTCAGATGAGAGCGCAGGGCAGGCAGAGCCTATGACCCCGTGCTCTATTTTGAACATAGAAACCCAACTGAGACATAGGCCAGGCTCCTGGTCTGTGGAGACAACTGTAGTCTTCCAGGCTGTGGGCAACCAGTCTCCCTTCGGAATCACATGAGAAATTCCGACAGGGAGAGGGAGAAGGAACAAGATGGTAGAAAAGATACATGGAAATCTATGAGTCTGCCACCCATTCTGAGGGGAAAATATTGAAAAAGTATGTGAAGTTATTGATATATTAATCAAAATAAGGACTCTGATTAAAGTTGAAAATATTAGAATAAAAATAGTGATCTCCAGAAACCTTCAAAACAGGGGGTTATTAAAAGAATAAACACTAATCTTAGCTGAGGTCCATAATTTATTTGATTAAAAAAACACATAATTTATTATCCTTCAATAATTAGTTGTTATTAAACTTAAGGCATTACACATAAAAATACATTGAGAATATGTACTGAGAAAATTAAAATCTCACTATCTTAAAAACGGTAGTAAAATTCCCGATAATGTGCTAAAGCCTGTGTTGATAATGAAATGTAGAATACAAAGCTCACTTGAAAATTTATAATTCCTACTGAGACAAAATGAAAATTTAAACTTTTATGTTAATAAGCAAAATAATAGACTTAAAACGTAAAATTTTGTGCTAAAAGATTTATCATCATGCCGGGTGTGGTGGCATGCACCTGTAATCCCAGCACTCAGGAGGCTGAGGCAGGAGGATTGTTGAGAGGTCGAGACCAGCATGGGCTACAAAGTGCGCTCAAACCCAGCCTGAACTGCACATCGAGACCCTGACTCAAAAAGACAAAAAAAGACTAAAGAAACCCAAAATGATTTAACATCATGAACCAAAATAGTGCCAAAATTTACAGTTGTTAATATATCCAAACAGATTAGTAGTTACAAAATGAATATTTGAAGTAATCATCTCAATATTTGAATGTCTTCAGACTAGTTTCATGAGTAAATTTATCCTGCACTTCCAAGAGTTAATATGAGAAATAAACAATAAAAATTTCATCCTATTTAAATATTTCCAAACTCTAAAGTAAGAATATTTCACATTATTTAATGAATGTACACTAAAACTGTCAGCAGTAACTATAAAAAAGAGCTACACAGAAAAAGGATACTTCACAATAACAATGCATTTATTATCTATGAAAATCACAAACATAAAGTAAATATAAGCCAATTATCTCAAGCAGTATAGTAAATGAATTACATGGCAAGTTGAAGAAGATCACTTTTGCTAATACAACTTCATCACGGTTTTAGAAAAGCTCGTTATCAGAAAACATATAAGAAGAAAATAGCTCTAGATAGTTAAAAAATATTTGGTAGTGTTCTCACCCATTCTTGAGTTGAATATATATAATTTTGCCATGACTAGTACTTGCACTCTCTACCCCATGTCAATGATCAGCATAATGATTAATGATTAAACCGTAGAGCCGTTTCCATTGAAGGAAGGGAAGTTGTACTTACAACAAAAGTTATTTAGTATATTGATATGCTTTGAAACCAATTTAACAAAATTTAGTATATTTACTTATTCTACAAGACAGGAAATTTGTTAGAACGTTCACTTTTCTGCCTCATATTTTTTTTTTCCAGTTACAGAAATCGAACTCACCACCTCACGCTTGCCAGGCAGGTGCTGTACCCCTGAGCTAAATCCCCAGCCCCTCTGCCTCATATTAATAAGAATTTTATATTCCTATAGGACTGGAGATGGAGCTGAGGGTAGAGTGCTCCCTCCCACACACATGATGTGAGGTTCAGTCCCCAGTATCATAAAAGAAGAAAAGTATTTATATATGATTTGTGCAATATTTATTATCATTAGCAATTAACATTGCCTATAGATTTTGGAGAAAAGTTGCATACAAAATAAACAGGATAAGTGCTGGAAAAATGGATAAGAAAAGTTTGATTTTGGTATCACTTTGTTCCATTCTAAAGGATATAACATCCTACTATATCTTCAGAAATTAAGTCATGCCCGGGCCTTAGCTGATCTTCCACCCATCTGCTTCCACTTTATCAATCACTGAACATTTATTTTGGATCCATTTTCTCAGAACACTAATATAGAAGTCGCTTAACAAATTCAATGTACCTGTTAATGCCATAAATATGTTCACCTGGCCATAGATGGTTGATTTTTAACAAAGATTTTTGAAGCATATTTTTAGGTTAAAGAGAAAGTAATTATATCAGAACACAAAATAAGGCAGTACAGGCTTTGTATAAAACAGAATTTAATTATAAACTATGCATGACTTTCTTGGTATCTTACAAATTTAGGACAAAACACAAATACCAAAATAGTTTCTGTTTCTAAATCATTCAAACTTATAGAAAATCTCCTGGCTCTAGGTCTAGCAAGGTGTTTTTACTTTATGCCAAGAAATTAGTCCATAAAGAGAGGATATGGAAAATGGATCTGGATCAACAATAAAAAAGTACTCTGGAAAAAAAAAAGGTAGGTAAAGTATGAAATGATAACCTACAGACTGGAAGAATATATTTCACAGTTAAACAGTTCAGTTATTTGACAAAAGACTTATGTGGAGATACAGGATATAAAAAACTTAATAGTAAAAACTTACTTGAAACTTAATAGTAAACCCCGAAAAAAAAACTTAATAGTAAAAAACTTAATAGTAAAAACTTAATAGTAAGAACTTAATAGTAAAAAACTTAATAGTAAAAACTTACTTGAAACTTAATAGTAAACCCCAAAAAAATCCAGAGAGAAATGAGAAAAAGGTATGAACAGACATTATTCCTCCTGAGAAAGATGTATCTTTTTAAACAAAGATTTTCATATGTATATATATGACATCAGTGTATGACAAGATATACAATATTAATAGCTATTAGAGAAAGAAAAATAAAAAATAGAAACATATGAGCTGGTACTGTGCTTCTACCAAAATGATTTCTGCAAAGGCTGTGAGGAGTGTGAGAAGCTGGGTTACTCACATATTACTGGTAGGAATACAAAACAGGAAGAGCACTCTAGAAACAGCTTGGAAATATCTTATATAAACAAACAAGCTACTGTTATAGAGACCAGTAAAGCGCACACTTGCACACTGTCCTAGAAAAATAAAAATGTATTTATACAAAAAATCTGCACAGAATGATCACAGCAGGTATACATATTCATATGTCTAATCTCAAATACGTATGATAGATGTAAATATAGTACATATGAATATATTTTATAGATAGAAAACTGAGAACAAGGTGAGTGTTTAAACAATACGAACCATGGACACCACTCAGCAATGGAAACGACTGTGCTATTGACTGAAACAGCAAATTTGACAAGAACAGCAGTTTCGAGAAAAACGTAGGTGACTAAACAACTTGATATAAATCCGTCTCACAATATAAAAGGAAATAAATAATAAATGCACTTGGGTTGCAGCCCAGTTTGAAGACTGTAGGCTCACTCTCCATATCAATTAATCAGTCAATGAATAATTTTTTTTTTTTTTTGTAGTGGGAATCGAACTCAGGACCTTGCACTTGCCAGGCAGGCATTTATGCCACTGAGCTATATCCCTAGCCAGTCAATAAATAAATAAATGTCAATTTCAATTGTCCAAGTACTGTGTGATTCCATTTATACACCAATGCTAAATTAGCACCACGCTGAACTAGAGGACAGATTAGTGGTTTCTCAGGCTGAAGACCAGGGCACTGAGAGCCAAACATGGCTTGGAGACCAGGAAAATCTCTAAGTGCCCATGGTCTCCTTTGGGTCTTGGCAACAGCAATGCCAGTCCTCACCATGACCCTGGATGGCAGGCTCCAAGATGTTATCATTTGGAGAATCTGGGAAAGGAACACATAGGGTGTCTCAGTGTGATCTCTACAAGTCCACTTGCAACTACAGTTAGGACACACTAATTACAACTGTAATCTAAAAGGAAGACTAGTACACCAGAATAGGTGTTTACTAACTAAGTTAACTTATTTAAATTTAGAATTAGTGTTTCCTTTCCAACATGGTTAAACCACCCAATTTTCAAAGAGAAATTAGCACATCATTTGTACTTCATTTAAAACTGACACCCCTATTTAAGAAAATAATTCCTATTTTAACACACATTTCATTGTATCTCTAAATTCTGACATATCCTCCTTACCTGACAGGCTGTATTCAGGAACACCATTTTCAGTGCTCCAAATAACTAGAACTGTGTGAAGCATTTTGTAGAATCAAAATAAATTATAGGGAATGATTGAGTAAATTGTAGGCTGCCAACTCAATATTATAAGCAGCAATAAATTATTACGTCGATGAATTCATTAAGGGTAAAACAAAAATAATTATCAAGTGGGATAGCGTGTCCTTTTTCTCCACACTCCAACTACTGCTTGCTTACTTGAAGCCTTCACCAGTTGATTTATCATAACGCATCTCCTTTTCTATACCAAGTGTTACTCATTTAAAAAATCTCTCATTACCTCATTTATTTGGAGGAAAAGCTCCATATGGATAAATCAGGAAGGCAAGGTATAAAACGACAGTGTCATATTTGAAAGCAAAAATACAAGAAGCTCTTAACATAAAGTTGATTTAATCAGTGCATAACTATTTAACTATTTAAGGTTCTATAACCGTCCCTGGATGGAGGACGAATGAGACCTCTCCATGGATTATCAGCTTTTCCAAATAGGTCAAATTATTGGCATTTTATTCACCTAAATATCGTAATAGAATCTCAGCTTTGAAAAGGGACTATGTGCACCATTTTTATTAGCATTCTTCTTTGCAGAATAGCAGAATATATGAAAAAGTTGTCACATGCTACTTGAGATTTGAACAATGTAGGGGGAAATTGTGGTAAGTTGGTGAATGGAGAAAAATTACTGAATGTGTTCAACAAGAAAGTACACATAGCTTGGTATACAGGCGTCAAGGTTATCTGAATTGCAGTTTTCTCCTCATGTCATTGTTTTCCCACCATTTACAGTTTTGTAGGTTATAAGTAACAGCAGTGAAAATAATTCCTGCTTGAAGTCATATCAATAAATTCAGTTCCATGAGGAAAGGATGGTTTCTCCATATCCTCAGGAAGAAATCTAATTTTACATCTAATTTTAAATTTTTTGTCTGAAATAAGTTTCTGAATTTAAAAACAAAATTCCTATCAGCTGGTTTAACATCTGATTGATACATGTCTCAAGTAAAGTTTGAGAAATGTTCATTTTATATTCTGTATAGGTTATGATATTTGATCAACTTGGAAGAAATTATTATTTAAAAGTATAAGTAAAATTCCAGTACAGAACAGACTAAAGTCTTGAAATTCCCAGGTACTTTAAGCTCTCTTTCTGATTTGATACACAACTATCAGCTTTATGAAATTTAATAAAAAGTTAACATCCACTAGAATAACTAAAGACAAACAAAACAACTTGACTATCCAGATAGCACAAAGGTATTGATCAGAGATTTTATACATTCTTTCTTGAATTTTTTTGTTTGTTTTTTGAGATAGAGTCTCACTATGGGGCTCAGGCTGGATTTAACTGTTTATGTAGCCCAGCATTTCCTCAAACTTGCAGGGATACTCCTGCCTCAGCATCCCAAATACTGAGATTACAAACCTGTAACACCATGTCCTGCTCATTCTTTCTTGAGTTTAAAATGGAAAAGCAATTTAAAAACAGCCAATTTCTTATAAAAATAAACACATATCTACCTGGTAACTTGCAATATCATTTCCAGGAGTTCACCTATTGAAAATGAAAAAGCAATAAACTGAAAAGTTCCATATATCCATCAATAGTAAATTGGATCAACCATGGCATATTCATAAACTGACATTTTACTTATCAGTAGAACGGGCAATATACATATACATCAAGGAAAAATACAAAATCACTACATCTGATCCCGTTCATCTAAAGTTCTAGATGAGAGCTTGAAGGTAACGAATTGTTTGACCTGGGCTTAAATGTCTGCACAGGAGAAATGTCTCCATTTCCTGTCTCTGGACTGAGATAATGTCTCACACTGTGAAAAAATGTATTGCACTTCCTGAAATCTGACTCGTGATTCATCCCAAATACAATTAAATTTGCCTGAATTTGATGCATATAAATAAGAGTCTTGGAAGGTAAGTTGTGGACTCTGTAGCAACTCACCAGATTTCTCTGTGTATAAATAGAATCTCTAAATAATACTTACATGTGATTTCTAAGTAGAAAATAATAAACATAGGTAGGTACAACTTTTATGTGAATCCCCACTGCAACTGGATTTTAATGTCAAAGTGCAGAATGGATAATAAGAACATACCAGAAATTCCTCCTGAGCTGGTTCTGGTTTCTAAAGGCACACAATCACCAGTCCCTTAACCGTACAGGCTTTGAAGAGAGTGGTAATACAAATATATGCTTAAAATGTGTCCATCCCTCCCTCCCTCATGGTACTCCAGAAAAAATCCCCAATTTAAAAATGTCCTCTAATCAAAAGTGGAAATGCTTTAAAATATAATGAAATAAAGTTCAAATATTTGCCAGCTAAAAAATATAAATTGAAAATACAACTGAATTAACCAGGGGTATGCATACATCTCCCTGCAACTGAGCGCTGTGTGGTACTGTGGGCAAATTGGCAGAGAAGTCATTGAAGCTAGCAAATACCCCTTAGATTCACAGAGCACAGGCCAAAAACTGTGTCTCACTCTAGAACCATCCTTTTCCTGAGCAGGAGAAGGAAAACGGGGGGAAATTTTTAAAGAAATTATCCAGCTAAATCACAACCTCCCACCCCTTGGTATGTTCCTGAGTCATTATCATTTAAACTTGGAGAAGTAGGATCTAGAGTCCAGTACTTAGCATCTTAATCACATTCTTTGCAGCTGAGACACAACAGCAGATATCTACACAACACCCCACAGCCACAATTCAAAGGAGGAAACATTTATTTGGGCCCTCAGTTTCAGCTCATGTGTCATTCTAACCAGGGTGACAGGTCCCAAGAATGAGGTGCCCACAGATGATAAGAAAAAGTAACAGAGACAAGAAAAACAAGAGGCAAAAGTCTGGGACGAGTCTACTGATAAGTAAAATGTATATGCATATTGCCCGTTCTACTGATAAGTAAAATCTCACAGCCTCTTGGACTGAAGCCCCAACTACCAATCTCAGTCACCTTTTATCGAGCAAGAAGTAAGGGCATCACTAGTACAAATGGCAGATACCAAGTGTTTTAGTAATTAAAGCATTATCCACTCCTGCCTCTTATGCTGTTGGCAACAGTCCCCAGGTGGGCCTCCCACACCCAGCACCACACTTACTCAGTTTAGCTGGGGGTTATAAGTTGACCACTAGTTTTCAATCTACTACAATCACACTCCTAACTTCCCACTAAGTTTTACAATGTATGGCAAGACTAAAAAACAGGGATCTCCTGCAATTCAAATACACTCTTATCTTCAGGCGAAATGTTTTAGTTCATTTTTGCAACAATAAACAAATCACTGTGTGTCCTCAGTGTTTTCTAATTAAAGAATGTCCTTCTCCACACCCATGGCCAGCTGGCTCCAAGGCAGAAACAGGATGCCAAAGGGGCATAGAGAAGAAAAGATGCTCACCTCATGGTGACCAGGAAGCGGAGAGACAAGAGAAGAGCCAGGGAGGGAGATGCACCCTTCCCGGTCTCACCCCTGGGACCTGCCCTTCTGACCAGGCTGCACCTCTTCCCAGCACACTGAGCTATGAACTCACTGAAGAATCAACCCACTGATGAGTGCTGCACTGTCACGGTCTCACCCCCTTCCACACACATAAAACATTCAGAGGCCCTCTTAGATCTACAGCACAACATGCAGCGACAGAACACTGGTAAATGTGAGATGAAAAGTCACTTGTGGCTTGACGGGAACACATTCTGAGAAGTGTCTTGCCAGGTGATTTCATCAGTGCGGGAACATAAGAGTGCACCTGTGCAAACTAAGGTGACTGTGGAGTCACTAGAGGTTATAGTTTTCTCAGGACAACCACTGGGGTCATCACCGACTATACTGTGCTTTCACAGTGTATGACTGTGTGTGATGAGATGCAGAATAAATATATCAACATGTGTCAAGTGGTTCATCTCAATTGACACCTTAAAACTGTATCTGGCTCCCATAAAAACATGGGGAGAAACATAAGCGCTACCATTCAAAGGTGATTATGGGTATGAAGCCTTCACAAATAAGGCAGAAACCACAGAGACTATTATGTTCTCCTACTGAAGACTTCAGTACATGTAGCTCTAAAGTGCATGCATTAAAGTGAATTGTAAATGTTTCTACTAAGAGTAGAGATAGAAAACAAAATTATGTACATTTAAAAATTCTTCGTGAATTTATTTATTTCAGAAAGTATTATCTGAAAAAAAAATCATTTTACAAAGTTGTCTACAAACAATCAGCTACCAAAAGGATTCTGTCAGGTGCAGAACACTAGGAAAACCAACATCACTGAATTGATCAAAAAAGTGTGGTGCTTCAGGTCTGTACCCAATGATGTTAGATCTCTGCCAAAGCAACAAAAAAATATGCCATGGTCCTACTGTGTTAGATATGTGGACTCTATCAACATTTTTATTTAGAATTGTAACCTGGCCAGACAGAGTATCACTGGTATGAAAAATATGATGAATGAACTATCATTAAAACATCCTAGACAGTGACATCTCAGTGCCTATGAAGTCACCGAATGACCATGGCTTGTCTCCTAGATGCCAATATCCAAGTAAATCGGAGCTCCTTGGAAACATGGCTGAGGACAGTTGTACAACAGGGAAGATGTAATTTAAGCATGTTAAATGTAGTAGCTCCAGAAAGCAAGGAAATATCAAAATAAATAAAAACAACCTCCTGATGCATGTCAAAAGGACACAGAAGATAACTTGCAAAGGCTCCCTTCAGCTAAATTTGTGACAATGAGCATACCAAAGCAACCCCCCCCCAAAAAAAAGATCAAGAAAAAACAGTCCTAATGAATCAAAACATGAATAAAAAAAATTCATTGCAATGTTTACCAAAATAATAAAAAATGTAAGAAATCCTTCTTTCTAAAAGTGGCAGCTACTGATGAGAAAGCCATCCTGTAGTGACTCCCAAATTTAATAACTGACTCGATCCAGATTCATCAAGATAGGGTGAAACTCTTAGGAATGGGCATTATATATTTGGCCTGGGGCACTGGGGCCCTCAGCTTTGATCCAATCTCAGACTGAGCCAGGGCGCTTTCTAGCAGCAGTGTCTGCCTGGCTTGAACAGCAGTGACGGTACCCTGTGCCTCTGGATGAGCACAACAGCTCCTTTTCCATGATACAGGCAGCTCCCTTCCTCCAGGACACAGGGACAGCCGCAATGAGGACACGAGAGTCCCCAAGGACACCAGAGTAGGGAATGGAGCACTGCATTTCCTCAGCAGGGTTATCTTGCTTTTTCTATGCTCATCTACCACAGCGAAGTTGAACTAAGTCTCCAACCCACAAATCTCCAAAAATGAGAGCAGAGTTCAACAACCGTGGGCAGTGAGAAGTTGTTTAGCACTAACAACCTCTGCTCCATTACAACCCTCTCCTCATGGCCAGTCGATAAGCCCCATGAAGAAATTCTCAGATGCTGGGAACTGCTCAGGTGGGTTTTGCCCTGAAAGATAGAAGAGTTTATAAGAAGAGGAACACATTTGTAATGCCTGGAGAAGGAAGTGCACAATAAGCTGAATGAGAGATAGAGACAAAAGGTTAAGGGAAAAAAATATAAAAGGTCAGAAAAGCAGGTTCCATGGTTTTAGCCTCTTGACAGGGAAAGGTAGCTCTTTTCTTTAAAACAAGAAATACTGCAGTTGTCTTTACACTCAACTCATCAAGAGTTCACTGCATGTATTGGTCAAGCTATGGAGTACAAATTGCTTGGTAGTTGAGCACCCTCCCAGAAGACAAGCTCTGCCATCTTGTTTAGCTGCCATCTTGTTTAGCTGATTCTTGTCACCATCCACCCACTCATGCCATTTTACAAGAGCAGCCCACACAAGGTGGTTCCTGCAGTTTGTCTGCAGTGCAATGGCAAAGTGGTCTGAAGCTGTGTCCTGTGGTGAAAATAGAGATGAAAATTCCACAAACCCACATTGTTTGGGAGGTTAAAAGAGTTCATGGATGGAAAGCAAACACCAAGCTGAAGAAACAGAAGAGCTAATTTAGAGAAGGAAGCTGAAATATGGGTGAAAAGGAGGTAAATGAAACTGTGAACTCAAATACAGAAGGACATATTAAGAAGAATAAAGAACACCGTCCTTACGTGGCTTTCCAAACACGCAAGACCAAAAAATTCCACAAACAGGCTACTGAAATCTTGGAGAGGAAATTTCCTTGATAAAGGCAAAAGGTTTCAGAAGAATTTTGTAGGCAAAGAGCTTCAAAATGTTACAGTCACAAAGCAGAGCATGTCAAAAGCACAAAATAATCATACAAAAGAAGCGTCTAGATTTCTAGATTCTCCAGCACCTTCAAGGGCCAAATGGAGATCTGGTTGCCCCTGGAAAAGAAGGTCACAGAGGAAAGGGGCAAGAAATAACTCATCAGACAGTTAATGGGGCTCTAATTTTCTGGATTAGAAAAGACTTTTGACAGTTAACACCATGGGGCTTGGTCCCCTTTCTTCCACAGCATCTGTCTTCATCTCTGGAGCAACAGGCCAAGGTAAGACATCTAAACCATGAAAGTGGCTCTGCAGTGTGACATCAGACCAGGCCACCCAGATTGCTAAGGTGCTCGGTGGACTGGGTCAAGCAGAAGTGTCCAAGCTCCAGAGTGCTGGGTATTTACAGTCCTTTGACAGGTCCGGAGAGTACTAGCAGATGGTCCCAGGGGCATTCTCAAGGGTGAGCCATTGGCTAACGGGCAAAGTGAGCTTGGCCCCTCTCCAGGGTTCTGTAAAGCAGACGTGAGAGAGGCTTTCTATGTGAAGCACAGCAGGATGGTGATGAGTTTTGCAGCCTTACAGAAGAAAGGTCACAAAAGTCAAGGTCCCCAGGTGCTGGAGTCCAGTGCCCAGCATCCTACATCCAGGGTCTTATGTCCTGGCCCAGCCCTGCAATAGCCGTCCCTGTACCCAGGTGCCCAGCTTTGACACAGCCTGGGTCCCCGGCCACCTGATCCCTCCAGTTTTGAACTCAAGGAGCAGCTCTAACCCAGCCCTCCCATCACCTTGCAGACTAATTTGCAGCTAAACTGAGTCAAGAGCCAGTGAGGGGGCTTTGAATTACCTGGTTGTCCCTGGAAAAGCAGGTCACAGAAGAAAGGGCCAAGAATGAGCTTATTGGACAACATCTTAAGCCCTTTTCAACTGTGAAGTGAAGATGTGGCTATGGGTGGAACTCAGGTCCAGTCACCAGGTCCAGCCACTTGTTCTGCTAGAGTGTGAGCCCTGAAACCTGGGAACCTGTGCTTTCCCTACAGCCTGGGTAAGGCAGCTCTTAAGGTCCTGGCAGTTTTGCCGGCATTCTAGTGGCCATTTCATAGGAGGGAGGAGAACCAACGTAACAATGTGTTCGTTTCTAATAGCTCTTTCAATTTTACTGAAGTATGATAAGGTAGGACTGTTTGCATTTTTAAAAATGAAACATTGCTCCAGAACCTTGAATGAATTGCTTGTTCTTAAGCTTATTACCCAATAAATTATATGCAGGTTTACAATCTAGCAGATTTATTATTATTGGTAGTGTGTTTATGTACAGTTTGTTAGTAAAAGTGGAAAGTAATGAAAGTTAGAATTCACATAAAACCACACACGGAGGGAAGATTATTGGAAAATTAGGTATGCCCATGATGCTGAAATATCATCAAAGAGATGCTAAGGGCAAAAGGAGAAACAAATGTAGCTTAAAAGTGGAGAAATCTGGCAGTCGTCACCTCACGCAGTTGATATAGTGGGCTACCAAGGCAAGGGTAACTTCTCATACTGCAAAACGAAGTGTACAACTCTACCGACCGTGTGTTACCGCTGGGCATGTTTCACATCGGTCCTATCAAATGTATAAACTAATTTTCCAGCTTCGTATTGGTTCTTCAGACAGAGATCCCCATAAAACAACAGAATCAGAAAGCAGCAGGAAGGGGACATAAATTAAGAATTCAGTGTCTTCTACAACCGAAAGCATGGTTCCGGACCTGGAGAATCACCAGGAAGCATCTTAGAATCACACTATTTCAAACTCCAAACTAGATTAACTGAATCAGAATCTGCTTTTTAATTGACTCTGAAGTAGTCCGTGTGCACAATAAAATTTCAGGAGTACAAATCCAGGGAGTGTTTGACCACTGTTCTTCAAAAGTGAGGCTAAACAGAAATGTAGGAATATTTTAGAATGAAAGAGGTTAAAAGACCCTAAAAAGCCTATTGTTAGAAAATTTAAGCCTGATTTTTAAAAAGTTAGAGTTACAAAATATGTTATTGGAACTATTGAGGCAATTTGCTCATGATGTAGGATTCAAATACTATTACCGGATGTTTGACTTTAGGGTGCTCCTGCAACTGAGGTCAGGAGGAGCTGCACCCTGAGATATTAAAGGACGAATTGTCCCATGATGTGAACTTGTTTTCCAACGTTCTGTAAACCACATTTGCTTACCAAAATAAAGCAGAAGTGAAAAAAACCAATAATAATTGTAGAATCTGTTATAAAGACAGTATTGCTTGCACTACCTTTATAACAGTCTAGATTTCTGAGATCTTTCTTGATAAGTTGAAGGGAAATGAATGAGGAAATCACAAGACCAAAGGAACGGCTGCAGTCGCTGAGTTATTTTAACATAAAATATGCCTTAAATAATGAATACTGCATTATTACAATTTTAAAAGAAAGTACTATAGTACATCATATTATTTGTAATAAAGATTCCAGGACACAATGCAAGAACATTTTAAAAAACATTTATGAAACACTATTTTGAACAGTTTTACCATGGATCAAGAAAATATTTAAAAGATTAAAAAGTTATTTAGAACAGGTGATTTTCACTTCCGGGTAAAAAAGCATGCCCTGGTGTTTACAGGAAAAGAACTTCAAAATCAAGAATCATACCCTTACTTCCTTCAGGTTAGTAAATGTGTCCATCTTCTCGGCTCCCCTAATCAAAGTCATTGGCACTGTAAGCCACTGTTATTGTAGCGAATGACACAATCTTTGTGTGTGCTGGGGAGATTGCAGGCTAGATGGAATTAATAGGCTCTAGACACAGCTATCAGTACATAGGAGGAATAAAATACAGGCTGTATTGGTTAGTGGTGGCTTATTTT
>NW_004955403.1:6732787-6743891 GCF_000276665.1 Chinchilla lanigera
CCACTACACAGGCTATGACATGGTATTTTCTTAATGACAAAATATATATGATACATGATAGATGATAGGTAATATATATACACATATATATGTATACATATATACATATATATATACTAAAGGCAAATGTATTCTTTCATTAACAAGTATACACATATCTGAAAAAAATGAAGAAAATTATCTTAAAGCACACTGCATCCATTAGTAATTCAAAATGGAAAGGAATATTAAATTATCTACATCTAAAATCAATGGTATAATTAGCATATAAGAATACTTTGCACTATCTTATTTTTGTGGCTCAAAAATGTGTCTCTTACCACTCTATTTAAAAAATAATGCAATACAATTCAGAGCAGTTTTGTGAATCAGTACTAAAAAAAATGTCAAAATCACACCCGTAAGAAAGTGTTAATAGTGACAGCATGGTGATGCTCCCACTCACTGAGGACTTTGGGTAAACTGTTTTTCTTAAATGTAGGCTGGAGCTGAAGGGCTGGGATGTTTAGGCAATTTGATTTGGCCGGCACAACAGGAGGCTTTTCACACTGCCTGACTACAAAGGAAGAGAGTTCGAACTGGAGGCACTGTAACTCGCTATTGTCACGGCCCTCTTCATGTTACCAAGCTGGAGCCCTGGAAGGTACTCTTCTACTGAAGGTTATCAATTCAGAGACCAATGATCAATCAAGCTGTGTTAACTTGATGCATTTGAAATTATCTTTATAAATCATAAGCCCCATAATACAGAATCGTGAGTTTTCTCTGTATATATTAACTGAAATATCCACATGAAACAAATAATTTTAAAATGGTTTTCAACTGCCAAGCTGTCACACATATTATTTTGGGTTTTTTTGTTTGTTTGTTTATTTGTTTGTTTTGTTTTTTCCAGTACCAGGAATTGAACTCACGACCTCATGCATGCCAGGCAGGTGCTGTGCCACTGAGCTAAATCCCCAGCCACTGTCACACATATTAAAAATGAATAGAATTACTTCTTTCCTAGATTTATAACTTTTGTAAAATTGTTTTTTCAGATTTCTAAATGTAAACATGTTAAGATTTACATCAATATAATCTTCTGCCTGAAGTACAAAATTTCTAAGATAAAGTTATGTAGTAGAAAAGGAAAGAATTTTCTCTCACTTTATAGTCTAAGAGGAATGTGTTAGAAAATAATTACATAATGAACAAATCTGAGTATTCTTAGGCTGTTTCTCCATTAAGATACTTTAACTCTGGAGAAAATACAAAAAAGAGACTGGTAGAATTTCAGTTTTAGATAAAGTCCTTTTGTGTTCCGCTTGATCCTATTTTTGTTTGGTTTAATCTGATTTTATTTCACAGTGATATTTACATTAAATCAAGTTGCTATGGAAATAATAGAGACACCAGGCATTTACAAGACATGACATTATCAGACTTATTTATTTAATAGGACACAATTGAATTTGAGTGGAAGATGTCTAAGGAAATATATCACCAGGGCTTGAGATTGGGTTTCTGTCTGTGGCCCTTTTACTTGAAGACAATAATAAATCAAAGTCCTAGTAAGGCTGGTTTAAGACTCTTTCCTGTTATTCGTGGTGCTTGGTTAAGGAAGCATCTGTCAATGTGTTTATTTACACGTGACTACTGTACACGTTGTACCCAAAATTACAAGATGTATGAGATCTAGTCCTTATCTTTATAAAGTTTACAGTCAAGTAAAAAAGACAAATTTATACCAAAAAGTTTACATTTATGTATGATTAGAGGACAGAGCTGAGGCTAGTACAGAGGGTCATAAATTGTACCAGTGGGACATTTACCTCTCAGTGAATACAAGAGTAGGAGAATTTTTAAATATTCATACCTTATACGAACCTGCTCAGGATACAAAATTATTTTGAAGTTTAAATGATATTCAGAATTTTATTTTGGTTTCTCAAAGTGTTTGATTAAAATAGGTTGCCATATAAATTTAATAAGTGTGATTACTGTGAAATATTATAGAATCACACATTTGAGAGGTAGAAATACTCTGGAAATCAAACATCTCTTATGTCAATTGAGAAGGTTAAAGCTCAGACTAAGTCATTTGGAGCAAAAATAAGATTTCAACTCAAGTTTCCTAGCTTTAAGGTCAGTCTTCCCTTTATGAGACTTACTGTTACTCTCTGGAGAATATCATGACATCTACCATAAAACAAGATTTAGAAATCACACCAAGCTCTGTATTGGTTGTGGGACAATAAATACAAACCTTATGTCCATCTTTCTAAATCTTACATGGTGAAAGATGGGAAGATTAATTTGTTATCTAAGAGAAACATTCTTGTTAAATAAAGGGAAGACACAGAGCTATATATCAATGTTTACAGCCTAACAGTAGTATATTCTGTTAATAGCATCAAAATCTACATGTTAAGGAAAATGTGATCAGAAGTAATATCATCTATAAAATAATTTTTTTACACTAGGAAGACAGATTTAAATGGGAACATTTAAAATGTTGAAGTCCGAGATGTGACTTTATCTCTAACAAATTAAAAATGTATAGATAATTTTAAAAATTTTATTTTATTTGTCATTATAGGTTAACCTCTTAAAAACCATCATAGCCAAAACAAATATTCAAAATAAAGAGAAAAAGATAAATATACTGGATTTCTGTAAGGAAAATGGTACATAAAAAATTGAAGAACTTTAAGATTAATTTCAAAAATATATATGTATGTATCATAGTTAAATTAAAAAGAATTTCTTGGTTAATAACTCCTTCGACAAAATTTCTAAGGCTTTCTAGTGGTCCACCACATAAACCCTTCAGTGTACCCTAATGAAATGTGTTTATCAAGGGAGCTCAATATCCTATACGCAAGATCTGTATGAGATTTTCATCCTGTGCCTCAGCCCCTTGCTTAGAGAATTTTTACAGGATTATATCCTGAACTCTTTTCTAATTTCAATAAATTTGCATTTTAAATACCTCCTTAAGAACTCTTGAGGGAATATAATTTGATATTAATTAATAGAGTTTGGTAGGATTAATCTATCTAGACATTTCTACCTGAAATCCATTGTTAGGGTCATTTGCTTTCCTTAAGAATGAATTTCAGTACTATTTCCAATTCTGGTTTTGCCCAGATTTTCTCAGATTTTTATGAATATGAATTTATTTCCTTATGGACTGTATCAGTCAGCCTTCCCATTGCTGGCACAGAATGTCTGACACTCACGACTTACAAAGGGACCTGCTGATCTTGCCTCATGGTTTCAGAGGTTTCCATCCACAGATGGTCGGTTCCAGGGCAGATACATCGTGGCCAAAGGAACGTTGCTCACCTCATTGTGGCCAGAAACAGAGCGGGCTGGCAGTGCCAGACAGGAAGGTACCAGAGACCTTAGAGAACCCGAGTTCACAAATGCCCCTCCCCACAGCATTCCTGGAAATAAGATCCCCTGGGCAGATCCCAAACCAATCAGGTTGAGATCTAGTATAACTGTCACATTCCAGCTGAACATTGCGATGTTTGCCTGAAATCCTTGTACCCTGGGAGGTTGATGCAGGATGACTGCAAGTTTGAGCTCAGCTCAGTTACCAATTTAGAGAGACCCTGGCTCAAAGTGAACTATAAGAAAGACTGTGTGGGATGGCTTGCATGTAATTCAGCACAAATGTGCTGTGTTCAATGCAGAGTACTGAAGCAAAAAAAAAAAAAAAAAAGGAGTCTCATTGCATCCCTTGTCAAGTTGATCCCCCCAAGACATCTCCTTAAACCACATTTAATGTCCATTAAATGCAAAGCCATTATTCTGCCTAACACAAACATCCCACATACAACTGAAAGTACCCTAACGCTCTCCTAAATGTTTTAGCAGTTCTAGTACTGTCTGGGCAACAAAGACAAGTCAGGTAGCATCACAATCCCTGCCTAGAAATTATACTACAAGGCCACTGTGATAAAATCAATATGACACTGGCAAAAAAAGACAGGCCTGAGGATCAGTGGAACAGACTGGAAGAAGCAGCCACAACCACAAACACACTCAGCCACCTTATCTTTGGCAAAAGGGCCAAACAAGTTACCTGAAAGAAAGATAGCCTCTTTAATAAATGGTGCTGGAAAACCTGGCTTGCCACCTGCCAAATACTGAAAACAGACCCAAGTTTATAACCATGCACCAAACTCAACTGAAAAAGGATCATAGATCTAAATACTAAAAGAGAAAAACTAAAACTTAGTGAAAGAGAAAACAGGTAAAAATCTTGAAGACACAGCATTAGGCAGACAGGTCATGAACAAAAGCCAAACTGCACAGAAAGTACTTCAAAAAATCAACAACTTGGATCTCATCTTACTGAAAAGTTTCTGCACATCAAAAGAAATCACCAACAGAGTAAAAAGAAAACCCACAAATTGGGAAAAAAATTTTATCTAACTGTCCCTCGGACAAAAGTCTTCTATCTAGAACATATAAAGAACTTTAAAAAATCAGCATCACCCCCAGATTCAAAGACCCATCCCAAAGATGGGCATCTGAGATGAATATATACTTCTTAGATAAAGAAATACAAACGGCAAATAAATACATGAAAAAATGTTCAACATCATTAGTCATTTGAGAGATGCAAATTAAAACAACACTGAGACTCCATGTCACCTCAGAAAAAGTGGCTATCATCAAGAAATCAACCAATAACAAATGCTGGAGGGGCTGTGGTGAAAAAGGAACACTTCTCCATTGTTGGTGGAGCGTAGACTGGTGAAACCACAGTGCGAATCAGTCTGGAGATTCCTCAGTAAACTACAGTTAGAGGTCCCATTCAACCCAGGTATTTCCCTTTTGGGTATTTTTTCCAGAAAAACTGACAACATCCTATCACAGCAATATATGTGCACCCATGTTTATAGCAGCACAGTTTGTAATAGCTAAGTCATGAAAGTAACTCAAAGGCCCATCAAAGGAGGAATGGATGAAAAAGCTGTGGTATTTTTATATAATGGAATATTACTCAGCTAAAAAGAAAGATAAACTCAAGAACTTTATATGTAAATGGACACAACTAGACACCATACTCATAAGTGAAATAAGTCAGACCTGTATCTGTAAACACCATATTGTCTCACTAGTGTATGAACCTGCAAGAGTGAATAAAATCTAAAGGTACAATAGATATTGTGAAAGGGAAAGAAACTGCTCAAAAGGAAAGAACAACTGGGATGAGGGAAAAGAGAAAAGAAAGAAAGAATGGAAAAATATGTATATATGTATACACAGGATAGCTAAGATAGTTGTACTACTGATTTCTATTGCTTTAGTGAAAAGTACAGTTAATGTTTAATTGTTTGACCAAGCTTACATTCCTATATTTGTTTATCTTAGTAACCAATTTGAAGATATCACTGTGTAATACAGCAACTATTGTTAATTTCCTATCACCTTGTCTGAAATTCTGTATTGCTTGCATTATGTGTTATCTTGTAAATGTCCATGTGTCTGTTAATATGTTTTTGTTCTTTTATCTTTAAAATAAAAAAAAGAAAATGTAAAGTCAAAATATGTTTCATTGCCAAGTTGACAGGGGTTAGACTGTGATGGTTAAGGTCACTGCCAAATTCCTTGGATTGAGGAACTTTTAGCAGGTTAGTAATACTCACTCCAGAGTGTGCCTGTGGGAGTGTCCAGAGACTATTGGTATATGGACCAGTAGACCAAGAGGGGAGACCCACTTAAGTGCAGGTGGCATTATTCTGGATCCAATGAAAGGGAAGAAGGAAGATATCATCCTGCACTGAATAAGCCATGTCCAGGCTGGATATGGTGGCACACCCCTCAAATCCCAGGTGGTAGAGAAGATATCTCTATTTAGCTAGAGAAGAGGATTGTAGGTCTCAGCACTTAGGGAGACTCTGTCAGAAAAGAAAATATTACAAATGCCTGGCTTTTAGGTTGTTTCCACTGAATCTCATTTTTTCTTTTGTTATTATTTTTTTTCTTTTGCTTTCTTATAAGTTTTAAAAATAGCAAAAGAGTCGGGTATAATGGTACACGATCTGGCTGTCTCTAAATGCTGCATTCAGTCTCTAATACAAAAATGATAGATGATAGATGGTAGATAGATAGATAGATAGATAGATAGATAGATAGATAAGAAAAACAAAAGCAAAAGAAAAAATAACTCTTTTCTTTGGGAGCAGGTCAGTCTCTGCTGCCATCAGCTGGGGACCTCAGATTTGTTTCGCCGGGCTCTCACGGTGGACCCGTCTCAGAGCCTCCTCACGAGTTGCCAGACCTTCAGTCTTGGAGTGGCTGCATCTCTCTTTCTACCACTCCCTCGTTCCTGCACTGAGCAGCTCCTGGCTGGCCGGACTGTGCAGCAGACGGATGGCCTTTCTAGGCTGTCTGGCCCTGATCCTGTAACTTATCTAATAAACCCCTTTGCATAATTATAGATATATATTTTCTACCGATTCACTTTCCCTAGAGAACCCTAACCGTAACACTTACCTCCGCTTTCTCCTCTTAACCTTGCTTTAACAAACATATTAATCCTGAAATATTATGAAATATAATTTTATTTTTTAATTATCTTATTACTGGTCTGAGTTTAGCAGCAGAAGCCTTCAAAGGAAATTTATTACATTCATTGTTTTATGCTTTTTACCTAAAAAGTGCACAACATAGAGTAGAAGCTCAATAAATATTTGTTAGATCAGGAAGATGTCCACTGTATATACACTTGCTTAATTTGTCAGGGTTCTAAGTATTGTAAAATGTTAAATGACTATATTAAATTCCTTGCTGAACACTGAACTTTTGAATCACCTGTCTTGGAAGGAATGAGCCATACTCCACACTACTTATTTAATTCCCGTGGCATCTTATGAATTTTTCATTTATGAGGAAAATAAGACTCACAAATGTTCAGCCACTTACTGAGCTAACATAAATAGTAAATGGGAGAACTGGAGGTGAATTCTGATCTTCTAATTTGGGAGCCCATCGTCCTGGCAGACAGTTCATGTAATAATTAAAAGCATCAGCACACTTTTGTTTTCCCTTTCTAAGCATTTTTGAGAATCACGTCTGGGTGTCCATAGCAGGCACAGAATTATGATTAATGATGTAAAGCAAGTCTATCACATTTTAAAGACCTTTTACTGTCTCAGAGAAACAACAAATTCTAGCCTTCTTGCTTTAAGGGATGATAAAAGAATCTATCACTGACCACCAAAATCCAAAGTGGTATGTTTCATTACTGTTCTGGACACTCTAAAATCCAATAGGGTGACATTTTTATGGAGATAATCAGTTTCAAATATTTCATCCAGAAAGCTCTTTCCTGAGGCTTTTTAAATTACAAATTTTCTGAAGCTGAAGTACAAGAAAGGGTGACTGTGAATCACACAATCTACAAAACGTCATTAGCAACGTGTCATAATTTAGAAGCCACTCCATATTCAAGCCACTGCACCCTGGCCCTTTAACTACAAGAGGGATCAAGAAAGAAAAATTAAATGACAAATTGTTGTTAAAATTCATTCCTGAATTCATTCATGATGAGGTTTGTGTCTCTGCCCCAGTACATCTGCTGAGCTTTCTAATGTCGCTGATTTTACTAAGTAGATAACCATGTTTGCTGTCAGAACATAGCAGGTATAGCAAGGGAAATGACAATTTTATTTAACATTTGCAGGAAAGACACCAAGGCATTTGGACACTTGGGTGAAGCTTGTGACTCAAACAGAGGTGACAGACGTCTGTTCTTTCACTGTCCACTCCAGGCGAGTGTGTAATGGAGCGTACGGAGCTGACACTGCCATTTGTTTTCTTAATGCATTTTAAATTTCTAAATTTTCTTTTATGTGCTTTTGTTAAATAAGTAAAGGTTTAGGAAAAACCAATGGATGTTTTTAGAGAGTATGAATTTTGGTGTGTTTTACTCGATATTTTTAAACACTTCTGAGTACTCTGAAAGCATCTTAATAAAATGGCATTTCATTCTCAATAAATAAAAGCGTAGCATCTTTTAATGAAGTACTATCTTGATTCTTTTGATACTCAAATCAGGACTGTATCACCTTTTATATTTTTATGGAAATATCTCCTGCTTGATTTTTCCACTTCTTAGCTTTTGTCCTCCAATACAACCAAAGATTGAGGTCAGAATAATAAATCCAAGACAAAGTTTTTATCCTCTCACTCTTCTATTAATAATGACCCAATAATGATCATATTTAAAGTAAAAGTTGAATTCTACAACTTGTCATTCATATACCTCGACTTGGTTTCAAACTTTCATCTCCTGTAATCTGTGCTCCCTTCTCTGCACCCATTCACCTGAAAACTTGAACCCTTGATCTTCCATTCCTACCTTTCTGTACATTTCTCCCACATGGCTTACTTCATGATTTAACTCAAGTTATCTCACACATAGATGTGATTAGAAATGACTTCCTGTTTTTCTGAATACCCAAAGTTTACATTGCATATATCTCTCATCGACTAAATTTCTGACCATTGTGTTTAATTCTGTTTCATTCACTTATTCTCTGCACTCACACACACACAATATATATATACTAAGTTATCTTTCAGTCCTGTACCTGTCTTGACCAATTTTTTCTCTACCTTCACCATTCTTGCCCTTCTTTACATTTATTATTTTTTTTTCATTTGAGATAATAAACTTTTGGAGTGAATAACACTACCCTCCACATTTTTTAATAAGTAACTGAAGCAGAATAAAATCGAGCATTTTGCTGGTGTTTCATGTGACCTTGGCTAGATTTAAACTCAGACAATCTGTCTAGAAAGACTCTAACACTAATCACCCTACTATCCTGGATCTTAGAACAAGACAACTATGTTAATGTTTGCAAATACAATTCATAAGTAACAGAGAGTGTTTATGACAGCTCTGGGTGGGACCAGAAACAAAGGAATGAAGTAAAGAGAGCAAACATCTATCAAGGAAAGGTGAAAGTGTGGCCCATGTGACCTGATTGAAGGTTGATATGGGATGATAAGGTTAAACTGCAATTTATTATCTGTCACTATAATGAATCTTGTGAATTCAATGTAGTAAGTCACATCATTCAACTTCATTGTGAGTGCTGCAGATATATATCGAGTACCTGCTAGGTAGACAGTGTGCTGTGCCAGCCCTCACAGATTAAAATGGAAACAAATCTAGCTCTGATCATGAGCTATTTTCTATACAACACCTGAAATGTGCACCCAAGGAAAAACTTTCCACATCACGGAGGGCTAAGCTTACAGTAGGCAGAGAGCTCTAGAAAATGGGAAAATTTTATCAGAGGTACAGAAAACGAAACTCTGAGAAGGGTTAATGATGGGAAGACTGTTGGGCAAAACAATATAAAAAAGAAATCCATGAGAAAGTGTAGCATACTGTGGGAGTAACCACAAAGAGTGAAGACCACAGTGGGCTGAGGTGAGAGGAACAGGAGAGGCGTTGAGAGCCAAGCTAACAGAAGACTTTCAAACTCTGCTCTGTGTCCAGAGGATTCGCTCCTCAGGCGGTAAAGAAGTAAAGATTTGTTTAAATTTTGACAGCTTATATTTGATGTATTTGAATTTTAAATAAACTGATTGCTAAATGGAAAACATCTGATGAAAGAAAGTTAGCTGACAACTTGTGAGACTGCTGTAATAAATAAGGCAAGAGAAGACAGCTAGTTGCTGTGCTGTAAAGGAGGTCAAATAGTTGTAAAAAAAATGTCTAGGAATTGAAATTGTCAGAACGTAGCAACTGATTGGAAAAAGCAAGAGCTGCTGGGATTAATTGCAGGTTGCCGTCTCATTTAATTGGATAATGCCAAATTAAAGTGGCAGGAAATTAGAGTTGCATCAGTTACTGCAAGTTACCATAATATTATCTATCATATTTAGGGAGGGATTGAAGTTGCTTAACGGAAATAGAGGCAGAGAAGAAAAAGTGAAAAGGTTTCTGAAGACACCACACTCCTATTGTTGGTTAAGAATACGTAACATACATAATGATGATAGGGACGATAAAGAAGCCAAGAGAAAAAAAGGGAGAGACACATGCACGAATGAAAGTGAGACCAAGAAGCAAACATCCAACACAATCTAGGTTTTATACAATGGGAAAAACGTTTATTAGAGTGGTCTACAAAGAGGCTGCTAGCAGTTTTTGCTTTTCTGAGGACCACTTTCTTGTGGAATGATGTAACTAAGGGGCTACAGTGAGAAATGATGGATACAGAGAAAGTTAAGATCAGGGTTTATACCTGTATTTAAAGAAATTCAATTCAGAGATGGAACACAAGGAATATATCTAAAGGGAGAGATTGTTATTTACCAATTCCTCTCACATATGTATACTCTCTAGTAAAGGCAAGAGGAAGATACAGAAATGCAAACAAACTGGAGAGGAAGAACAATATGAACTTGTATTTGTTATTATTTCTTGGTATGTGAAGGTGCACATATACACTTGCACACATGTGATTGTTCTGCGGCACATTTTCATATGTGTCGCGTATATATAAAGATCCACCTTTGCTTGTGTCAGCACATGCCAAAAGCACAGAAAGACACCTGGCACACTGCTAAGAGGTGTAATCTCTGGAGTTTGGCAGATGTTTACTATTTTCACTTCTTTTTTTGTAATAAAAACAAACTAAATTTTCATAAGAATAAAATAAGTATTTAGGATTAAATGAGAAGTAAACACCTGTGGAATTAAACACTAATCTAAGCCCCCGCCCAAGATGCTCTTCATTTAGTGAAATCAGTTCCTGACAACTCTCATAAGGTTCTCTTAGAAATCTCCACAGGCAATTATGAGGAAGAGGAAACCACTGCTTATCTAGGCAAATTGACACAGGTATATAAGGGAAGATTCGTTCGAATGCAATACTTCTGTGGTAGACTTAAATTAGTGGAGGAAATCACATTTCTGTACAATGTTTGTGTTAATGACTTGTGGATAACTAAATCATAAAGTTGTCATCACTCACTAAATGAATGAATGAAGAGAGAATGAAGGAATAAAGAAGGAAGGAAGGAAGGAAAGAAGAAAGAAAGCAAGGAAAGAAAGAAAGAAAGAAAGAAAGAAAGAAAG
>NW_004955403.1:6744038-6759973 GCF_000276665.1 Chinchilla lanigera
AGAAAGAGAGAGGAGGAAAAAGATAGACATATGACAGAAGTAACCTTCCTTTAATGCCAGTTGCTATGCTTTCATGCATCAAGTTTCTATAATAAATACATGTCAGGAAAGATTTCTTAAGATACTCAAAAGCAGAACATGTGTAACATTATAGAACATAATGTAGAAATATTAATGCTGGCCTAAAAGGAGTCATTTTAACATTGGCATAAAGAATTGCTCTTGGGTATTGAGTTCTATGCAAAATTACCTATCAGAATCCTAGTCTTTTAATTCTCAAAAGTGTAGGGGGTTGGATTAAATGAAGTGAACACTTCCACAGAAATTATAATATTTAACATTGTAGATCAGATCGCAGACAATATCTAGAAATCCTTAACACTGCCTTTAGGGACTACCTTGCTTCATTGGCTTGTCTGTCAGATACTGAATACTATAGCTTACAGTATCTTACAGTATCTTACAATAGACATGTTCATATCTTTTTCTTGTTCCTAAAGCAATTTTCTAGCCATGGAACTGTAAATTTGGTCCCATGGGAATTTATTCACTTATACTATTTAAATAATTATACGTGATCTAACAGCATTATATGCAAAAAGAATATAGCACAGTCAGACAGGCTGAGATTTTAATTTCCTCTTTGAAAGCTCAGTAGTACTGGCATCAGTCTGTCTTCATCTTTGACTTTTGCCCATTGTTATATTTGTATGCACCTGTATAACTTTATTTTCTCTTTTACACAGAAACTAACCTGCTTTTACATCTGAGATATTGACATTAATGTGAAGCTCATATCTTTGAAAAGATTTGTGGCTTTAAGCATGATTTTGTTATAATAACTTATCCAGAAATAGCCTTAGTATATTAAAGTAAAGAAAGAAAAACTTTCTAAATGTAAAAAAAAAAAAAAAATCCTCACTGTTCAGTATGCAACTTTGGCATTTAATTTCAGTTGGCAGTGAATAACTTGTTTACATTTCCTTCAGGTATAGAAAGGAGCAATATATCAAAGACAGAGACTTGAGGAGTATAAAATATAAACTGGTGGAAATTATACATAAGATCGCATTTGGAGTTAATAAAGAGCAAGTGTTGTTCTTCACTCAGTGTTAACAAAACAAGGAGCAAAGACGTGGTCAACCTCGCCATTCACTGGATGAACGCCATGCTTTCGACATATTGCTGGTTCTCTTCTACACGCTAAAAATTCTGCTCTCCAACATGCCAATTAGCAGTAATTGTCTAATTGCTGCTCATAATAGTCGCAAAATTAGGATATTAATTGCCCGGATGTCTTTAACTCCTCTTCAACATTTCATTGTAACTTTTTTTTTCGTTTTCTCCGGTACCGCGAACTGAACTCACGGCCTTGCGCTTGCCAGGCAGGCGCTTTGCCGCTGAGCTAAATTCCCAGCCCCTCATTGTAACTTTTTAACTTGACACAAACGAATAAAGAAATATTTAAGGTTTTGAAATTTGCAAAGATTTCAGCAAAACAAAATCATCTTTAGGTTTGTTATCTTACATGATAGAGTTTCAATCAAAATAATTCATTTTTCCAAAACTCATTGAAAGAATGGGTAACTTTTAATGTGGGAATATATCACAGTATCATGTATCCACAATTATTACACATTACATACAATTAAATAGCAACTTCACTGTATATTAGTTTAGACTATTGATTTCTTTTCAAAAAAAGAATGCAAAAATTATATTTCCAAGCTGATTTAACATCTAACCAATTTTCTTGTATTTTTTCTCTTTACAATTACACACTGGAATTATTATTTCCTCTTGCATCTATCTTTTCTCAGTATACCTTTTTATAAGACACTTGGCCTCACCACTGCAGTTTTAAATCTTAGCTGAAGAAACAACAAGAAAAAATCCCCTTTAAACATAAAAATCATTTGAGAGAAAGCAAGAGATCGGGCAATACTGAAGATCTCACTGTCATTAAAATGAGCTTCTATTTCCTTTTAAGAAGCAGTGTCTTGAGTGTGGCTATTTTCTGCAAGAAAGAAAGGAGACACCTGCCCTTCCAAATTCTAACTCCTGTAATTCTACTTTGATTGGAGAGTTACATTAAATTTGTTTCTTTGTTTGATTGTTTGATTGTTTGTTTTGCACTAGATCTCTTTTATTTTCTACAAACCCGACAAGGAAGTGTGTGTGTGTGTGTGTGTGTGTGTGTGTGTGTGTGTTTTCTGTGTGTATATATGCACCTGTAATCACTTACGTTATTCTTATAGTATGGATCTAACTCATGAAAACTGCTTGCTGTCATGGTTTTGATGGCTATAATCTAATAATACACAGCAGTTTTTAACGAGATCAAGAGAGTACCATCCAGGTGATAGCAACTCTACCTGTCACTGCTGTAGGACGAGAGTCTTACAGGGATAGAAATCTCGTGTTCCACATATACCGCAGGGGAGATTAGGTTAAGAGAAGATCAATAGAACAATTTTGTTCCCCGAATTTCATTGTTATCCCTCCACCACTTGAACTGAAATGTAGACTCTGATATATTCATTTGATTACTGGGTGTTTCAACATGAGTTGCTAGACAGTGTTTGTGACACACACAGAGGGCAGCAACCTTAATCACATCGACTACCCAGGCAAATTCCACAGCTGTTATTCACAGTCTTATTTAGCTTCAGGAAGCATCCTACCTAAAATCCTCATTCGTTTTACTACTCCTTTAAGGTGTAACTCACATAAGAGATAGTAAATAGCGACCGTGCTCAACATTTCAATTTTACATGTAAATTTGCATTTCTGAAAAACATTTCATAATATTGAACACTGCAGGGATAGAAATCTAGTGGAAATAGATAGAGATGGATGGAAATATAAAATAATAGAGATGGATATTTTGCAAAGTTAACACCATAACGCTGAATTCCTTTATTCATTTATTTATTTATTTATTTATTGTTTTTTGTTTTTTTTCCAGTCCCAGGAGTCGAACTCACAACCTTGCACTTGACAGGCAGGTGCTGTGCCGCTGAGCTAAATTTCCAGCCCCCCTGAATTCCTTTAGAAATCAAATAATTTTCCTAGATTCAGCCATTATCAGCTTTAATTAAACAGATATAATTATGTATAATTGAGATTTTAAAGGCATTAATACATTTTTATGGGTGTAGCTCAACCCTTTTATGTCCATCTATCCTTACTTATATCACAAAGTAGCTCTTTTCTGTCATATTACGAATCCAGTTGTCTTTACAGATGAACCTGTGCTGTACTCTCAGACTTGGGAAAAGCTACATTTACTGAATTCTTGCTAAACTTTTATTTGCATAAATGCCCCTCTCCATTAATTAAAGTTGGTATTTTAATTCCTAATTAAAAACTTTCTTGGCAAAATTATACCCAATTTTCTATTTTCTTAAGTCTTTTACATTAATTGGTTTTCCTGATGCCAGAATACAATTTATGACACCCACAGTTTGAAAGAGGAGAGTTTAAATGTGGTTCACAGTTCCATGGGATCCAAGCTGTAGTGGACTGGCTCCAAGGCAAAACATGGAGAAAAAGTATGACAGAGCAAAAGCAAGCAGGTGAGAGCAGCCAGGAGGTGCTGTGGGGGAGCAGAGAAAGAGAGGAAGGACTTGGAGACCAGGAACTAAACGGGAAGGTAATAATTAACCCAGCCAGACACACTCAGAGGAGGTATGCTTTACTCATTTCCTAGGTGGTTTCAAGGGAAGCAAGTTGACACAGTTTAGCTTAGTTGCCATGTTCCATCCTTTGTCAACAAGATACCCAAATAACTCAGTTACTCATACGCCTCAGTTACTCTCTAGATAAACACAATGATAAAATAATAATTCCACCCCACATGATACATTTTGCCCACAACTAGAAACACAATAATTTTTCCCAAAGTTTCAACATTGTCAGCATTTTTAATAGTTCCAGTCAAAGTTTCTTCTGAGAATCAAAGCAAGTTCTGGCTGTGAACCTTTGTGAAAAATTTTTAAAATTATATAATCCCAATCTACACTGGCAGAGTGTAAATCGTCCCACTCCAAAATAGAGGAATAAGGGGCACTACTTTCTATTACCTGAAGATAGTCCACTGTGACTCATTGTTAAAACTCAGTAATTTTTGTCTTGTTTTACTGATTTCAATGTATAGACACTCCCAGATTTGCCATGCATTAAATTCGTATTTTTCCCTTATGTTGGTATGAAAATGTTATGTGTTCAGTAAAACTATAATTCAAATTCTGCATTTTGATCTTTTTTTAGGTTAGCAATATGTGGTAGCGTGTATACTCTATTGCTATGCTGGGCAGTGCTAGCCATATCATCTGAAGGGTAAACAAATACTCCACGCTGTATTGTCCTGTGAAACTATGATGTTTGATGGCTTAGATATAGTAAATGAATTTCAAATTTATATTTTCAATTTATGATGCATTTACCAACATAATGGTAGCATAAATTGAGGCATATCTGATGAACTTACTTCCAACAACTGCTTTCAAGGTAGCAGTATGCAGTATAACAACTGTTCTTGATTTCCCAATCAGTGTTCTTTTGCAGTGACCTTGTCTTACCACGTATCTCATCCATGAATTATATATCATGAAAAGATGGTGCCATAGTTAGTAACCATGACAGCACTACGATCTCAGGTTCAAACACTTCCAGCTGCTACTTCCTATCTTTTCAAATAATGCTATTAATGTCCTACTGCAGAACTCTTCAACACTAGTGAGGGCTCTAATTCATTGGGTTGTTTCAATTTTCCACTGTTTGTGTTTACACTTTTCTATATACTTTGCCTTTTTCTTGGTTCATTTAAACTATCTAGTTAAAACAAACCTCTTTTAATTCTAAAGTTAGTCTTTCTTATTTATTTACCCTTGCAGCTAAAGGTGAACAGAGATAAACAATATTTTGCTGACTGGACTTAGTTTTATTTTTCCCCATTTAGGACCCTTATTCTCCCTAACTGAACCCTGGTATGTTGTAAAAACTTAGAGGGGTCATCAATCCTCATTTTCTTCAGTTTTTTAAAATTTCTTTCTGGATCTCCAAAGAGGCTTTTGCAACTTTCCTTCTCCTCCGTAAATGCCCTCAACCCTGTCCGCAACCACCACCACTGTGGACAACCATCCGTGTCCCACGGATCCACACAGTGCTGTACCCAAGGATTCAATCCGAGTTCTCTGCTTTCAAATTAAAAGCCAGGGACCGGGGATTTAGCTCAGTGGCACAGCGCCTGCCTGGCAAGCGCAAGGCCATGTGTTTGATCCCCAGTACCGGAAAAAAAAAAAAAAAAAAGGGAATCAAATTAAAAGCCAACATCCTTGCAAAATGACCTAACGTTGGTCTAAGGCTTTGTTATTTTTAACTTCGTTTTCCTTAACTCCTACTACTGTCTCTTAATCTTCCGCAGGCGTCCTCTGCAGTGTTCCTCATATTCAGAAAAGCACACGCCAAAACAGTTGTATTTTATGTCCCTCTCCATGAAAATATCCTTGGGTCCCTCTTACCCAAATCATTTCTCTAATTTACAGTGACATATCCTTTGATAAAGCTAACTTCATAGTCATTTTCAATCTTTGTATAATTATTTGGACTTTTGTACCCAGAATATGAAATCCATGGTTTCATCTGAAGTCTCTACCATTTTTTGTTTTTTTTTTTTAATCTCAAATTTGGTTTTCCCAGCGACACTGTTATAATTGTTCCATGAAGTACAAATTAGGGTCAAGATTCAAAGATTTGGATTTTCAGTTGACTGAGTTCCGATTGTCTAAACAACATTTATTGGGAAGGTTATTCTTTTTATTATGTTTAACATTTCATAACAACCACTTTGATGCTAATGGATAATCCTGATATTCATGAAGCCCTTCTCAATCCTTCACTCCAGGTTTCTCTAAAGGGGAATTTAGAAATTAAATCAAATTTTATGAATATATATATATATGTACACCCATCCAGTAATAGCAGCATGTTTTGTGGAAAGGACATTCAATTTTCTTTTGTGTAGACATGTTGGTTTTCTCAAAAGTCAGTTAATTGTTTTTACAGGCTTTGTTTCTGAATACCTCATTTTTATGCCTTATTCCCTTAAGTCAGTTCCACACTTTTTAAATACTACTGCAACTCTCATAAATATTGAAATCACGCTGAATGAGTCAATTCAATTTCTTGTGTTTTGTGTAATTACTTATTCACAAAATATTTTAAAAATTTAGGTGTTCTAAAGATAATTGTAGATCCGCAGCAACTGTAGGAAATAAAGCCGAGGACCCTCCTGTATACATCACCTCCTTTGCCCAAGTAATACGATACTTGAGTTTGATACAATAACTCTCTTATTCTTATAAAGGCCTCTAGGAAGTATTTTGTATTATTGAGTATTTTATAAGATTGTAAAGTTGGATTTTTCTTATGTTTCTGTAGAATTCACCAGTAAAAACATTCAGGACTTATATTTTTGTGGTTGGAAAGCTATTCAACTTGGAACAGTTTTATTTTCACCTATTTAGATTCTATTGTATTTGTCTCAGTTTTAGTTAGGTTACACCTTTGATGAGTCTCATGTAAACGTTAAAATGTAAGGTATAAATTATTTATAATATAATTTAAGGAATTTTAATATTTATAAAAACTGCGCATCTCATTCTATGTCACTTTATTTTTTCTCTGATACTTTTATCAATTTTAGTATGATTTTTATCTATTGTATTAATATTTAACTGGAACAGACATTTTTATTTTTTTATTTTAAAGAGAATAATAAAAAGGAATAATAGCAAAATACCAACAACTTGACAACAATAAACAATAAAAATGATACAGGGTTTCAGAATAAAATGATAGGAACTAACAGTGGCTGTTATATTGCATACTGTTATGTTCAGTGAAGTTGCTCAGATTACCACATATAAGAATACAAGATTGATCCAACCATTAAAGAGAATATAAAATAAAAACAAAAAAAATCATTAGAAATGACACAGAATTTCACTAGACAAATGGTAGGAATTCACCAGTGGTTGTTATATTACATATTGTTGTCTTCAAATTAGTTGTTCAATTTACCAGATATAAGCATGCAAAATTGGTCAAAAGAAAAAAAAAATTACGCATTAACTTGAACAAACTTTTTACTATGGCTATAAATTTGTTTGTTTCTTATATGTCATTTGATTTCTCTTCCTAAGGTAATTATTTGTATTTTCTACCCACTGTGCTTTTCCATTATTCTTCCTATTTAAGTTTTTTTTTTTTTTTGGTTTTTCTCCAGTACCGGGAACCGAACTCATGATCTTGCGCATCCCAGGCAGGCGCTTTTGCTGCTGAACTAAATCCCCAGCCCTCCATTTAAGTTATTTAGTGGATAATTTAGTTCACCGATTCTCAAAATTTATCCTTTTAAATGCATTGCATTTAAAATAAACATTTTTTTCCTTTGGATTTTTCTTAAGTTTCTGTAGAATTATGCTAATTCTGTAGAATTAGCAAATTATGATGTCTGTTGACCCTGAGTTGAAAGTTTTCAAAGTGTCTATGTAAGGCACAGTACTGAAAATTATACAATCATGTTTATCTTTGCCTTATGACCTCGCAATATGATTTAGAAGTATTTCCTAGTCTCCCATTTGTGAAATTCTTTTCTGTGTTAGCTCTATTCTATAATTTGCCAGCAGTGCTATCATTTCTTTTTGAATAAAGCACATTTTTTCTCTGCAATTTAGTCTTTGAATTGTAATTAAGAAGCTTTCTTAATTTAAAATCATATTAAGAAGTTTTACAGAGTTTTAAAATTTGCAGCTTTTCTGCATTTTCACCAGGGAAAGGACTATATGATTTAACTTTGCTGTGTTGGGATTAGCTTCATCATCCAGCATATATAAAATATTTTTAAAAATTGTGAGTTTTAATGACCATATTGTCCTATGTTTTGATGCACTGAGCTGTGTATATCCATTAATTGTAATTTGGAAAGGAATTGTGATCATTTAATCTTCTTTATATATTTAAATGTTATAAGTATTTACAAATATTCTAAATCTAATAATTTATGTTGATTTTTTCCTTGGTTTCTTTAAATATTTGCTATCTTGGCTTTGAAGCTGTTTGAGTGCAGACCAATTCTGCATATACAGATATATCAAAATTTTAACTACTGAGGGTCAGGGATCTAGCTCAGTGGCATAGCATCTGCCTGGCAAATGCGAGGTCCTGAGTTTGACTCATGGTATCAGAAAGCAAAAGCAAATCAACAAAATTTTAATCATTTAAAAATCCCTCCTTTTATCTTTAATCATATATTTTGCCATAATATTTATTTTGTGTGATAGTAACATAGTCTAGTTTTCTTTTAGTTTTAATTGTAGGCTGCAAATTATGATGTCTGTTGACCCTGAGTTGAAAGTTTTCAATGTGTCTGTGTAAGGCACAGTACTGAAAATTATACAGTCATGTTTATCTTTGCCTTTAAATTTGAACACTGGATTCATTCATGTTTGAATGTTTTCTAATATACTTCTTGTTTAAAAAACATGTTATTTACTTTGTATTTTTCCTTCCTGCTCTACACTGTTTTTTTACTTTGCTTTTCTTATTTTATTGGGATTTTCATTTGCTTTGTCCAATTTTATTCTATACTGACCTATTGCTTACATACTAGTTTGTTATTTTTGGATGATTCCCCTGAAAATTACAGCTATAACTTCCTAGATCAAGCTCTAATAGTAACTGGTAACTTAACTTCACATACCTGAAAGATGTAACGAACCTGGTTCTCTTTAAAAGTATTTACCAGCCTCTAAAGATAGTCAAATCTTATGTGCATATGTATGTATCTAGGTATGTTCTACATTTATTTTGTCTTTGTAGGCCAGGCTAACCTCAAATTTGTGGTGATACTTCCACCTTAGCCTCTCAAGTCTGGAACTGCAGGTTTGGCCCACACTACATATACCTGTACGATTACCATTTACTACATTTTATTGTTTTTGCAGTTTTGACCTTCTATCAAGATCATGTTTCCCTACATTGAAATAATATCCTTTTGTTCTTTGCTTTTACCTGAATAATTTTTATTTTACCTTTTTTGATGCAAAATTTTAGGAAAAAAATGTGATTCATTTCTCACTGGGAAATTTGTATATATATAATCGGTACTACCTGGATCCTAAATACCCATGTGACAAAAATTTTTCAGTTTTAGTATCATGTGTAGATATAGCCATGTGTCTCCTTAGCCTTGCTGTCTCGACTCAAATATTTTCTATCAAAGAAATTTAGATCAACTTTTCCTTTCCCTAAAATGAGGTTTATATATGTGATTTATAATATAATTTGATTCTATTTTTCATATATATATATGTATTACTATACTCTTTACCCTTCTCTGTATTCTGATTTTTAAAAATTTTACACATAGTGGTAGTCTTTTTGTGATGTATAGCTTTATGAATTTTGACAAATGTATTGATTTATGTATCTACAATCATAGTTACATAAAGAATAATTCCATCATTTTATTTTCAGTGGCATCTTCTCATGACAAATATTGGTCATTTTTGTCTTCTTTTTTAGGTCAGTCTTCTTAGGTGTTTGTTAAATGTATTAATTTCTCTTTCAATAATGAGCATTTTGCTTTTAATATTTTTCTTGATTTTTGTTCTTAATTTTATCTGTTTCTGCTCTTTTTAAAAATTATTTTACTTCTGGTTTCCATACGTATAGTTTTCTTTTTTTAACTTTTCTACTTGCCTATGGTGGGTGTTTAGATGTCTGAACATTTTGTATTTTAATGTCAACATTTGATGCTATCAAGTTCTCAGTATTAGACATGGTCCTAGTAATTCTCCATAGAGCTTTGCTCTTTTGTATAATACTCTCTTACACATTCCCTCATCCAGACATGGAATCAGCCATTTCTCCAAGAATCCCTGAATTCACTTTCTAGAATATAGAGTGGTATTAGACTCCATATTGAAGTATAAGTGATATTGATTTCACTGAGTTGGCCGCTGTTGGTAGTCCTTTCTGATGGGGAGAAATGGGAAGGATGACACCCACAGGACTCACATGTGGATTCTGCATTTGCATTAGGTACAGAGATAGGTAAAGAGGTGGAGCCACTGTCTCCTGAAAACTGTGTTTCTTGACTGTTTCCAAGAAACTAACCTACTTACCAATTTATTTCAAATTATCCTCACAACTTCATAGGCTTCTTAAATTATTACTGACAAAAGTTATAAAATTCATGATGATTTTTGTTTTATGTTATTTCTTTCCAGTTATATGAAACCCAATTATATGTTCTTAGAGCACTTTAAATAAGTCCCAACCCCATGCTAATCATACTAACTGGATATACAGATTACCTTGTCTGTTTTAATAGAATATTTATTATTCTAATAAAACTTACCTTGTAAGTTTTAATAGAATATTTTTGAGAATTTAGTTTTTGTAATTTTGAAAATATTTTCCATTTTGAAACTGTAATGTAGTAAATATGTACTATCCAAAGAATTTACTCCTGAAATCTCCATTTTATTTACTTATTCGATAGGTAAAATATTGTTATTAACCTTCATTTTTTTCTATAAATGTATTCAGATGTACACATATTTTACTACATAGCAAAATATATGTGTTCTGTCTCTCTCTGCACTTATATCTGTTAATATTATGAGGATTTCTATGTTTAATCTAATGTGAACAATTATGCCATTGTGCATATAGTATATTTAGTCACACTTCATTTGATCTTATCTCAAGATGTTTTTATGAAAAGCATGAGATCAGTTGTGGCCTCTTCCCTATCATCACAATTTAAGTTATATTTATTTCCAACTAATGCATATAAGTTTAAGAGGAAGACGATTGTACTTTATGTATTATTTCCAAATTCTGTTCTCATCTCTGCAACTTTTAATTTTGTCACATTTTCAGACACAAATACTTCTGCATCTCTGTACTTGAAATGCACCTCAGTGGGGCGTGCTGTCACTATGCCTTGTACTTTGTTACTCATAGATATGTCCTCACCCAGTTCTGTGTGTAAACCTATACTTAATGCTGACCATTAATCCTCATGCTGTTGCAATTCCAGCCACTTTGATCTATGAAGTTTGTTCTCTACATTCCTTAAGAAGGACAATGAATCCATATTTCCTAAGGCCTTGCCTGTTCCTAAGACAGTGACTGAGACATTTACCCTCGAAGGTCAGCTAAGTGGAAAAAAAACCTTGGAGCTTATTTCCTCTCTTAATTATTACCCTGGATTTCTGGTTTAAGTTATTACTATTGCAAACTCTGATAAAAATCTCATTTTGTTTTTCCGTTATTAATAACATGACGCCGTTTCTCACCCCAAAGTCCTCATAGGATTTTAATTTATTTTTAAAGTCAAAAGTGCAAGTTGTGTTAAATTGACTTTCCATTGCAAGGAACAAACTGAAAAGAATGCAAGAGTTGATAATCCTTGCCTGACAATGTTTTTGAAAATAAGAAAATGTGTGAGGACAGTTTCAAAAATCAAAAAAGTAAGAAAGATACTAAGAGATTTAAGGGTTTCATTATGACATAGGTTTACATATACTGTATGTAGTAAATTAAGAATAATGCTATACAAATTGAATGACAAAAATTTTCAAAATATAAATTTTAAATTTATAAATTTAAAGTAATAAAAAATAAATAATAATAAATAATAAAGTAGATTAATTAATTAAATAAGTAAATATAAATTTTAAATTTAAAATAATAAATAATAAAATAATAAAATAAATTAAAATAAATAAATTTTCAAAAAATATAATTCAAAAATTAAAATAGAAACAAAACAAATTGAAAGCTAATTCTAAAACTTTGAGAAAAGCAATTAACCCGTATATTCAAGCACTTAAGTAGTAAATCTTCTTTTTGATAATTAAAATATGTAGTTTTCCCAATGAGTTTGCTTTAATTGGCTTTTGTTAATCTGTTTCCTTACTTTTCTCATGAGCCTGGATTTTTAAATTTTGTGATAGACATTGTATTTGTATTTTTGTTTGTTTGTTTGTTTGTTTGTTTGTTTTGGTTTTTCTCTGGTACGGGGAACCGAACTCACGACCTTGCGCTTGCCAGGCAGGCGCTTTGCCGCTGAGCTAAGTCCCCAGCCCCGAAATTGTATTTGTAATGTGTTCACTAATGAACTTAAAATAAGAAAAAAGTTATTTTCCTCCAGAGAACAGAAGCATAATTGTAGGTATTGACACACTCTGAAGCCTGCCTTCGGTTTCTGAGGAAACACTGGGCTCAAGAGCGCTGTCCTCCCAGGAAGGTGTATGCCCTTCTCCGCAGGCCACAGATCTCTCTCTCAGAGGGTGCTGGAACCTAGTCACTGGCTCTGTTTGGTGAAGCTCCAGAAAGCTCAAATCATTAGCTCATTCTTGCGACTATGAACTGTGACATACCTCCACGAAAAGTGACCGTAATGCTACGATCACCCCATAGGTCTGTACCTGTCTCCATCTTACGAGATGCTGCCTACTCACTCTCCTGGACACTGTCTGCTATCTTGAAGTAAAGCCCTGATTTAATACATTTGTAAATCTTAACATTCAGAGATGTGATCTTCTTTTGACAGATGGACATGAGGATCAGGAACATTGACTGATCATTCATTGGTAATAGAACTAAATAGAAAAATAGATTTAAACGCCTCACAAAATCTTATGAATGCACAATGTATGTTTTTTGTTTAATTTTATATAAAACATTTACAAAATACTACTAAATTGTCGGTGCTTTACAAATATTCTGTTAACAACATAATAAGTAAGTTATTCTCCTCCTATCAATGAAGGAACTAAAAGCTTAGGTAGTTTAAGTGTCTACCAGACAGTTTTTAACAGAGGTACATTTGTCCTGAATCTTTGCTCTTAACCTTCTTTTCTAACTAATAAACTATCTCATTTAAAATATAATGAGAGGTGACCAAGATTATTAGGCTCATTTGATAAACATCATTTTGAAGTAGACAAAATATGTTACCCTGTATTATCAACTTCCATTTGTTGTAAAAAAAAAAAAAAAAAAAGTGTGTGTGTCTTTAGGTAGGAAAAATATGGCAAATAAAATATCAGAGAAACTCTGCTGCAAATAATAGAGAGATGTATTATTCAGGTAATGTATGCAAAGTACATGATCAACATTATTGATTATATAGGGCCATGAGCAAGTACATTTGTTTCCTTGAAACAATCGGTTCTTTAGCTGGAAAAAAAACATCAGAAAGACATTCAATGTTAAGTATGAGAAAAACATAATTATTTCAAAATATAGTATACAATTAATTAATGGATTTTTGCAGATTTTGGAGACAGAGCTCATACTTAACAGATAAATGGTTTAATGGAGAATATATTCACTTTTGTAATCATAGAGCCACATTTTAAAAACAGTTTATAATTTTAGAGCATTTTCAAAAGCTGTCAGATTTTAATATTTATTTCCTGGTATAGGAGAATTTACTTCAGCATACATAATCTTCTAGTATAGAGTTTAAATAAAGTTGTATTGAATAACAAAAAGGAAATGATTGAGTGAAGACAGAAACATAAAGAAAAGGAAAAAGGTTTTGGAAATCGATGAGCACATTTTTATACTGAAGTTGTATATACTGGAGGATTGTTGTTATGTTTTCTCCTTTAATTCGGTGAATATGTATGGGATGTCAACTGGCTGAGATAATTAGGTTCCAAGAACAATATTTACATATTTCAATCCCTGAACTACAGATGGTGAATGCTTTGCTCTTCATGTACACTTATAACTCAGAATATGACGTGTGATGCAGAATTCTGCTTTTCAATAAGAATTATTTTTGATCCACATTTCCTTTTTTAAATTAAAGCAATAGTTAAAGATAAACAAGATCAGATGATTGAGTTATCAGAGCTGTTCTAATGAACCAAACATAATTTATTGTATAAAATATTTGATTAAAAAATAAAATCATCAAAATATTCTCTACATTACATTCACGTTCTTTTGCATTATCAATCCTGCACTCACATAAGACAGTCAAAAAATGGTTGAAAGAAAAGTAGCTGTAATGATCAACTAATCAAGTTCCTATTATATATAAGAAAGTAACACAAATAATGAAGGCCTATGAAGAATAAGTAATTTATTGATATTCACAGCTAATTAGCCTTTAAATAGAGGTTATGTTATTTTGACCCAGAATTTTCCTCCCAAAAGACAACTTTTTAAAGTATTTTAATTTTCAAATATTTACTATGTCTTTATCATATTTGAATTTCTGCACTTGTTCTGAAAAAATAAATCAAAAGCTTAGATCAAAGTCGTTGTAAGAGGAATTAATTCAAATGTAGATGATGCTTTGGAATACTATATCCCCATCCTAAACTAGTGGATTTCTAATAGCAGTGATGGATAGATAGATAGATATATAGATAGATAGATAGATAGATAGCTGATAGATGCATATAGATATAGATGATATATATCATATGATATATGCACCATATATATATATATATATATGATCTACTAACCACCTTACAAATAATATCCTGTCTTTCCTAATTTTTTCCAAGAGAGAGCTCATTCCATAGAATGAGCATTTGATAGATGAGTATGCAAAGACAGAAGACAAATAGCTTGATAAGGATCGTACAGGTAACCCAGGCTTGGTGATAAAGCCTGTCATCCTTGGAGTCTGGTGGATGAGAAAGGTGGATCACAGTGAGTTCAAGGCCTGCCTGAACTATATAGAAAAACACTGACTAGGAGCAACCCTCTCTGACCCCCGCTTCTGTCCCTCTCTTGGACAGAAGCTTTCTTTCCCTCAATAAATATATTCTAAAAGGAAAAAAGAAAAACCCTGTCTCAAGAAGCAAAAGAAGGAGGAGGAGGAGAAAGAGGAGGAGAAGTAGAAAGACGAGGAGGAGGAAGAGGAGAAGGAAAAAGAGGAGGAGGGGAAGGAAGAAGAGAAGGAGAAGGAGGAGGAGGAGCAGGAGGAGGAAGAAGAAAACACAATAAAAGCAAAGACAAAAGCATAGAAAGTTTATACAGCTAAAAGTTGTAGGAGTAAGCAAGGTTCTGTTTCCAAATACTGCTGTAAATTGCACCTTGGAGTGTTTAACATCATGTTTAATCTTTTCTTGCTCCTATTATCCATCTCCACCCCACTCCTGTTTCCAGGACTTTAAACATGTTTTAGAGTAAGAATGATCCACAAGGGGGAAAGAAAAAACAACACTAACTCCCCAGGTAAGAGGAGATGTTTTGCCAGCTGTCATTACTACGTCAGTGGACAGCCATGCACACTGCATGTTTCCGGTGTAAACATTAACACCTCACAGGAGGACATTTAAGGGGAAATTGTTTCCATTACAGTGCGTGTTTTCACTGACTGTGTGAAACTTATACCACAGAAGGGTATAAGATTTCCCTGGCACTCATCTGCCTCAGAAATCTCTCTGCTGTCCCCACAAACTAGGTTTAGACAGAAAAGTGAGAATTTAGGGTTCAATGGACGCAGAGCAAGTTTCATCATAGACTCTAAGAATAATGTGCTCCTTAAAACATAGTCTGTTACTCATGTTCTTCTTTCACTGTGGACTCTGCTTATAATAGCATAAAGACAATGGCTCAATATTAAGCACTGAGTTTGGGTATACAGAACTATAATTCAGAGAAAGTTGTTAATGAGCTTCTGAGAAATAGGAGGAACATACAGAAAGTCTTTTCTGTGGCACAGCTGTCCTGGAGCAAGCTGAGTTGAAATTAAGAGGTTGAGAGCGCTCTGCCCACTTTGTCTTTCAGCTCCTACTTTGTTGTTCATTGGGTAAACAAGGGTCTCTTTGTTTAGCAATGAATAAAATTTGTCATTAGGACACACACACACACACACACAC
>NW_004955403.1:6760073-6792814 GCF_000276665.1 Chinchilla lanigera
AGAGAGAGAGAGAGAGAGAGAGAGAGAGGGAGAGAGAGAGAACCCATTGAAAGGAAGATGCTCTGAAGAAGAACTGAAAGGTAAAGTCATCAAACTGCTTGGAGAAAGCTAGGTAAACACTCCAGGTGAAGCAGGTATGGTACTTGGGGGAAATGAGGGCTGCTGTCTTCCAGCCAGGACTCCGGAAGGAGAGGACAGGCATGGTGTCGATAGGAAGGGGACTCCTGACCCGTGCTGTGCCTGCACTGTGGGAGGCAACCACACAGGGAGGAGGACAGGAATGATGATGTCACCAGACCATGCCCTAGGGACAGTTTCTATGGGTTCATTGTAAAATGATTATTTTCCTTTTCAAAGAGATTGAATGGGACCTCTAGACCTAGTTTGTTGAGGAATCTCCAGACTGATTTCCACAGTGGTTTCAACAGCCTGCATTCCCACCAGCAGTGGAGAAGAGTTCCTCTTTCTCCACAGCCTCGCCAGCATTTGTTATTGGTGGATTTTGTAATGCTAATCATTCTTTCTGGGGTGAGGTGAAATCTCAGTATTGCTTTAATTTGCATTTCTTGAATGACTAATGATGTTGAACATTGTCTCATGTATTTATGTGCCATTTTTATTTCTTTATCTGAGAAGTGTGCGTTCATCTCAGATGCCCATTTCTTGATTGGGTCTTTGAATTTGGGGGGATGATTTTTTTAATTCTTTATATATTCTAGATAGAAGACCTTTGTCTGAGGGACAGTCAGCTAAAATTTTTTCCCAATTTGTGAGTTTTCTTTTTACTCTGTTGATGATTTGTTTACATGTGCAGAAACATTTCAGTAGGATGAGATCCCAGTCATTGATTCTTTGAAGTATTTCACAGGTAGTTTGGCTTTTGTTCATGAACTCTCTGCCTACCCCTATGTCTTAAAGGTTTTTACCTACTTTCTCTTTCCATAGACTTAGTGTTTCTGGTTTAATATTGAGATCCGTGACCCATTTTGACTTGAGTTTGGTGCATAGTGATAGACTTGGGTCTATTTTCAGTCTTTGTCAGGTGGCCTACCAATTTTTCCAGCACCATTTAATAAAGAGGCTACCGTTCTTCCGGTGAGTTGTTTGGCCCCTTTGTCAAAGATTAGGTGGCTGAGTGTGTTTGTGGTTGTATCTGTGTCCCCCAGTCTGTTCCACTGATCTTCTGGTCTGTTTTTTAGCCAGTACCATGTTGATTTTATTACAGTAGCTTTGCAGTATAATTTCAGGTCAGGGATTGTAATTCCCCCTGACTTGTCCTTGTTGCCCAGGACCGCCCTGTCTAGCCCTCTGACAGAGCCACACATACACTGATGCCCTTCTCCTACTTCCAAAAATAGTGTCATGCTCTTCTGAAAGAGAAGTTTAAGCGATGTGAGTATTTGCTACTGTGGAATATGAACTGTAGTTATTTCCTTGCCAGCATTTTTCTGAATATTACACTTACCAGAATTGGACAGAGTCAGAATAATGGTCTTCTTTGATCACAAAATGGAATGAGCAATAAAGAAAATTTTACAAGCCAGAGGGAAAACTTCCTCCTTTTATAGGACTCAGAGAATTAATGTCCAGTATCTTCAATGGAAAAGAAAAAGGCAGGGAAAGAGTGGAAAATGCACCAATCTCACAATTTTCTGTCAAACAGTAGATATGCAATCTATCACAGAACAAAACATCCCCACAGGGTGCTCTTTTTATAGATGAGTTAATGTTACTTTAAAAATGCAAGATTGAAAGCAACAACTCAGATAATAATTATGCAGATTACAGTACCACTCCAGTAACAACTTTGTTAGTTGTGAGGCAGCTCAAAGTTGCCTGATGTGCTGGCACATGCCTGTATCCCAGTACCTGGGAGGCTGAAACAAGAGGATTGTTGTAAGCTCAAGACCAGTCTGGGCTGGATAGTAAGTTCAAAGCCCGCCTGCACTACATAATGAGACCTTGTCTCAAAAATCCAAAAAACCAAACAGATAGATAGATAGATACATAGATAGATACATCGATAGATACATAGATAGATACATAGATAAATGACAGATAGATAAGACCAAAATATCAAGCTTCTAGAAGCTCTGCACAAGATAGATTGTATGACACAAAGTACACACATCCAATGCTTATCACAAGTTTTGTATGAAAATTGAGTTCCTTCTGGACATTTGAAATTTTCTATAACTATCTAAATAGAAAGTAGAAATTATAATCTCCAGAAATGTAAAGCTAAGTATAATATAGAAATATTTCATTCTGATGGATAATATTTTAGAATATATTTTTATATTCTAAAATATATATTAAAAACATTACATAAATCGCATGCGAGAGAGAGCGAGACAGTGATTGTTTATCCTATCATGGTAAATGATAGGCATATAATTATCTATTATAAAAACTTATTTAATAGATAGTGGTCAGATATTTTCAGTAATACTATAAAACTGGCACAAAGTTTTGGAGAAATTAATTGAGTTAAGTCAATATCATTGAAACTGTTAATATTTAGTTCTTTTGTGAGGCAAAAATTTGAAAGAGAAAAATTTATTTTCTCCAATACCCAAAAGAAATGATTCAAAATCCTTTACTTTATAGGGGAAAGGTGAGCAAGAAGACAAGAAGATAACAGACAAGAAGCTCAGAATGTTGAATAATTATTGTTAAGTATTTGTACAAAATCCTTAGAAACAGAATAGAATTGTCAGCTGAGATCAAGACTACAGTTTATATCGCACTGGAAAAATATAATAAATTGGGCAGGTGCAATGTAATTAGAATCCCGGGGAGACATATTCTTAGAGTGTATGTACAGTAATATAGATGCTAATTTAATTAGTTGTTTAATGCCAGAAAATTTCTTCTACAAAATTCTGGCCTGTCAAAAGTTAACAGTCATCTGTCTTAACCTGACAAACTAAACATGGCACTGATCAATTTTAAATAACCTTGACACTGCAAAGGTATCATATGAAAATGACATTTCATTTTTTATGTAAATATGAAGGCATCAAAAGACATGAGTGATGCATACTGTGGGAGGGTGACAGAAAAATAAAAATAGGATTGGTGAATTAAAAATTGTAGAGAAATGTCACTAAGTTTAGTGTGATAGATCATTTCAATGTGGTTAGCCCAGACATAAAATTTATATGTCTGCACACTGACAAATTTTTGAGTGTAGTGTGTATTGAATGTCTTCTGCATTATCTAATCAAATGAAATTTGAAAAATAAAAAGTCTTTTAATTCAATTCTTGGTTTTTGAGCATTTTTTCATTTCCTATTTTCATCCAGTATTTGGGCTTTCTTACTTCAAAAATTCTCTAGAATCCAGCTTTATCAGAATTATTTTTGCCCAAACATCATGTAACAACCTCAGTTGTATGGGTACCATATATTTTATATCTTACTCATTTTGCATGTGTGTGTGTGTGTGTGTGTGTGTTCATGTATATTACTTTCTCAGGTTTTCCTGTTTTATTTATTATACTGAATTATATCACAGGCACATGAGATATAAAGCATCATTAACATACAGGTACCTGAATTATCACAGTGATGACACTCCAGGAAAAACCACCTATATCAAGACTGAAAGTATTCCCAGCTCTCCAGATGTCTATCTATGCAGGCTTCCAGAAGCAAGTCTCCACCCAAAGCTATCTGATTTCTACTACTAGCCAGTAATTTATCTATTTTGCACTTCCTATAAATAAAATTATGTAGTATGTATGGTTTTGAATATGGATGCTTTTGATGGCATGTGACACTAATTCCAGTTGCTGGACATGGATATATGTATTCACTTCTATCTGTATATTCCTTCGTTGTATAAATCTGCCATAATTTATCTATTCTGGTTGCTGTTACCTGAACATTTTAGTTTTGTTCATGTGGCACATATTATGAAAACAGCTGGAATGATCATACTACTATATGGCTTTTAACGAACATGTTCCTTTTGTAAAAGTTATACATCTACAAGAGACATTAGCAGTGACTTGTTAAGATCACCTACCCTCTCTTTGCGATGTCTATCTGCTCGTAATCACATCCTGTGTATTTTCTTCTCCATCATTGTAGTATTTCATGAGAGCACTTTGACTAGTCTTTTTAAAGGAAATCTAACAAATCGCTACTTATGTTCTTGTATCCATGGAAAGAATACAATTTTTATAATGGATTTAATGCCCTGGTCTATTAATTCCAATACCCACATCAATTTTAGGCTGGGTTCAGTTGATTAATTTCTGTTTTTCTCAGGGTCATGTTTCCTCCTGTGCATGCCTGATCATCTTTCTTCAGATGCTGGGCATTGCAGAATCTTGAGTTATGAGGTTTGTCAGCCAAACAGAAGCAAGTAATCTTCCCAGACTGTAAACAAAGAGCACTGCTTCTTCTAATTCTTTCAGATAATTTTTCCCAGCTCAGAAAGTTTCCTTGCATGCATGTGGCTACTATATTCTGTGAAATCAGTAGACTTCAGAAGTAAGGGACCGAAGATATTTTCTATTAAATTCCAGGTTATCTCAATCTATCATTTTGCTTTGTGATTCATTTTTGGGTATGAAGATAAGAAATAGGATCATACAAGGCAAACATCTTGCAAAATTGCCTTCAGAGTATTATATATATATGTATATTATAAAGAAATGAAAAACATCAAAATCTTTTCCTCTATGTATGCTTATCATTTTAGTACACGTTTAGATTAAGTAACAATATACTAAATGATTAAAGGAATGGAGGATCTTAATAATCAATAAATTAACAAGAAATGTATACTATTTTATGTATTGCAATAAAAATACATGTACATTTCTTAAGAAATATTTCCAAAAGTTGGTCTGTTATTTAAATATAAAAAGTATGGTGGACTCTTAATGAAAGTAGAAATTAACAACAAAAAGTGTGAAGAAGGCAACAGCTTCAAAAGTCAAATGAACTTTGTTAAAATGCTCTTGGAATATTAAGTACATGTAATCTAAAATGATAAATTGAAAGATTACATCTCTTCATAAAAGCTTCTACAGTGGTGGTGCATCATATTATAATTTGATATACCTCATTATATAGATAAGTATACATACATTTGCATATGCATTCTCAGGTGCATGTGTAAGCACAAAGAAAGATACCAAAGAAAAGCTCATGGAGAAATCATCAGATTATCGACAGAGAAAGATAATAGTTATTTTTGACAATCTTGTAGATTTTTATGTAACTGAATATCTATGAATAATATAAATCAGTTCTATAATCAGAGAAAGTAATAAAAGTAGGTTGATTACATAAAATAAATCTCAAATTCATTTTCAGGGGGCTGGGGTTTAGCTCAGCGGCACAGCGTCTGCCTGGCAAGCTCAAGGTCGTGAGTTCGATTCCCGGTACCAGGAAAAAAATAATAATAATCAAATTCATTTTCAGTAGTTATAAGACCACTTAATAAGTATCAATATGTAATTAATAAATTTATACATTTAAGTATGTTTTAGACTTGGGATAGAACTCACTAGACAAACACTCACCTGTCATGTATTAGGCCCTTTCATGAATCCTCATCATCACAAAATGTGAACAGTATCATCTCTTAAGGAAAACATTACTCCTGTTGTTTATAATTTTATAATTGCTTTATAACAAGCTTTGTGAAAATTCATGGTAATTTTTATTGTTAGTATTTCATACTGAAATATTTGATAATGGCAAAGTAAACGCTCAGGTACATTGTTTTTTATTCAAGTATAACATTTCTATTTAGCTTGTGCTACCCTGGATTATATGTGTGCTGCCCTGGATTTTACTCATGACACATGTTAACTGTATGAGAATGTTGTAGGGTGGGAATTTTACAGACAAATCATGTGTTGGCTCATTTCCAAAGAGTTGTGTGCAATCAAGATATATCTATCTGTATCTATGTATCTCTCGCCATCTATCTATGCTTCTGTATATATATACATCTATATATGTATATACACACATACGTACATCTGTATATATTATATATGTATCTGGAGAGACATAAAGATGTATATAATGCATATATATATAAATTATGCATTTTACATATTTACATAAGCAAAAAATATGATTTTGCTATTTCATGTTATTTATTTTTATTTAATTAATTATTTTTGTGAATCAATCTCTTCAAAGAAATGCAACATGGGGAAGAGCGTACACTCTCCCTGAACATCCTGTCTTCAAGCACTGACCGTGGCCCTCCTAGTGAGGGACTGCTATGCACTTAGGAGAGAGGGTGTGAACTCACACACGGGCAGGGCCTCCAAAATATTCCCAGTTGTTAAATGTATCCTCACTCTGAGACTTATAAATATCAATATCTTATTTAAAATGTTCACTTTTTTTCTACATTTGGAATATTTCCTTGTAATGTGTATTGTAATATATCCTGCCTTAACATCTGGATGGATGTGTAGATAGTTTCTACTTACAGTAGTCCATATAGTTGCGGTAAGAATCGATCTATACAAGCATTTGCAAAGTATTCATATATATTTACAGAAAGTGGTTCAGAATCAGACTTAACCCAAATGCCCATCAACTGAGCAATGGATAAAAAAGATGTGGTATTTTTATACAGGGGTATATTACTCAGCTATAAAAAACATAAACTCCAGGCTTTAATAGGTAAATGGGGGCAACTAGAGACCACACTCATAAGTGAAATAAATCAGACCTGCAAGTGTAAACATCACATTGTCTCCCTGGTATAAGAACCTGAAAGAATAAGTAAAACTCAAAATGTACAATAGATGATATGAAAGGGAAAGAAATTGCTCAAAAGAAGGAAGGACTAGCATGAGGGAAAGGAGGAAAAGAAAGAAAGAAGAAAGGGAAATATATATATATATATATATATATTGATATACATACATAGCTGAGATAACTGTACTGCTGATGTCTAATGGCTTATTGAAAGGAATAGTTACTGCTTAAAATTTTTTGACCAATTTTGCATGCTTATATCTGGTAATCTGAACAACTAATTTAAAGACAACAATATGCAATATAACAAGCATTCGTGAACCCCTACCATCTTGTTCAGTGAAGCTCTGTATTGTTTCTAACATTTTTATTATTATTTTTTATTACCTTTAATGGTTTGATCAATGATGCATTCTTACATCTGGTAATCTGAGCAACTTCACTGACAATAACAATATGTAGTATAATAGCCACTGTTAATTCCTATCATCTTGTTTGAAACCCTGTATCACTTTAAATGTTCTACCTTTGTTTTGTTTTTGTCTGTGTTGTTATTTTGTTACTTTCACTATTCTCTTTAAAATAAAAAAAGAATCAGTCTTGATGGAACAATTATTTTAGCTGAAAATCACATTGAACCATCCTAGGAAAATGTCCACCAAATTAAGAATTCTTGGAAAATAATGATTTTACTAGGTACCTCAAAACCAAAGGTGTGATGAAAGAACCTGAGAAAGACAAATACATTGAAACCTGTATCATGTCCATGTCTTGGAAAACTTAATACCATTAAAATATCTATATTACACATAGCTATCTACAGATTCAATGCAATCTTTATCAAAGGTTCTATGCACTTTTTTACTGAAATAGAAAAAGCAATCTTAGAATTCATAGGGAACCTCAAAGAGGCAATCACAAAGATCCCAAATACCTAAAGCAAAAGCAAATAGCTAAAAAGAAGAAAGCTAGGGCATCACACAACCTGTTTTCCAAATCTACCCCAGAGATGTACTTACCAAAACAGCCTACTACTGGAATACAAATACAGATGTGGTTCAATCAGTCAGGGAACTCTTGGAAAAAAATCTCTGAATTTATGTTCAGTTGATTTTTCTCAAAGAAGTCAATAACTCACAGTGGGAAAGGACACTGTCTTCATGAAATATCTGAAGAAAACCGAACTTGTGTGACAGACATCTGGGCCTCATCTCACATGATATGCAAACTCAACTCAAAATGGTTTAAGACTTAGACATAAGGCCTCAAACACTAAAATCATAGAAAGAAAACATGAGGGGTATGGATAATACCGGCACTGAGGCCATGAGTTCCAGGCCAGCCTGGACCACACAGAAACCTCGTGCCATAAAGAAAGAGCGAGACAGAGAAAGGCAGAGAGAAACAGAGGGAGGGAAAGTGGGAACACAGGGTAATGTAAGAAGGGAGGCAATTGACCTAGATCCGGACAATGACTTTCTGGATAGAACACCAAGAGTACAGAAAGCAGAATAGACCACAAGGATTACATCAGACTTGAAAGACTTCTGTACTGTGAAGTAAGTAGATTAAATGTATAACCTTCAAATAATCAAGGAGAATAAAAAATAATTTAAAACAATTAGAAACAATACAGTGTTTCACTAATCAAGATGGTAGGAATTTCTCTTTTAAAATAAAAAGGAGAACAAATAAATATAGAACCTTAAAAATGGGTAGATATACTTGTGAACCCTAATCTGACAAAGGTGTAGTATCCAAATTACATAAGCAATTCAATAGTTACAATTAATCTATTTTTAAAATATGCAAAAATACCTCAGAATAAGATATGCAAATGAATAGTAGGTATATGAAAAGTATTTAAAAGTCACCATCAAGGAAATACAGATTAAATCGATGAAGTACTACCTAACAAATTCCAGAATAACTGTTCTCAAGAAAGATGTAGAATAAGTAGGGGTGAAGGTGTGTAGGAAAAAGCCCCCTATGGACTTGTGGTAGGAATGCAGATTAGTATTGCAGATAGTATGATGGAGATTAACATGATGAGTTCTCAAGATTTAAAGACGACCTGCCTTGCAGTTCATCAATTCCTCTATTGAGTGAATATACAAAGGATAGAAAATCAACATGCAAAGAGACATCTGCACTCCCACATTCATGGTAGTAATAGCCACAACGGTGAAGATATGGAGCCAACCTAAGAGTCCATCAACAGGTAAGTGGGTAAAGAGCTTGTGAGGTGGGTACGAAGGAATCCTGTTCAGCCTTAAAGAAGAAGAACATCCTAGCATCGTTAAAAACATATATGAGCATTTATTTAAAAGAAATAAATCAGACACACAGAAGCAGTTCCTATCTGATCTTCCTTATATGTGAAATATTAAAAATCAAGCACACAGAAACAGCAAGTAAAATGGTGGTTCCTAGATGGTTTCGGTGGAAACACTGGGGAAGTATTGGTCAAGGGACAAGAGCTTCCACTTACACAGAAGAAATAAATTCAGAATGACTAATGTACAGCATGGGGACTATAACTAATAATGACATGATTTGTACTTCACAATTTCTGAATAGATTTTAGGTGTTCACACAACAGAAATAAAGTATAAGAGCTAATGAATGTCTTAAATAGCTTGAGTCTGCCATTCCACATTGTGGGCATTCATCAAAATGTGGTACATAATAACAATACATAACAAAGTATAAATTACAGGTAGAAGGAAAAATTGTGATTGATTTTCAACAAAATATCTTCATCACAATTCTAAGACAGTTGCACTTGCTGGAAGAGTATGACCAGTAGGTTCTCAGGCAAAGTAACATTTCTCACAGTTTCAGAGCATTATGATAAGTATTGAGTTCACCGGATTTAACACATAGCTTAAGCTTTTAAGGGAGTAGTTTCTACTTTTCCTAGAGTGATATTATTTCCATTTGGAGAAACATTTCTTGTGAAATACACAAGAAATTCCTCTGAGAGAAAAACTGATGATTGGTTTTATTCTCTAGATTCTTTCATGATTATACTTTTTCACAGTTCACTTTTCTCCATTATTAGAACTGGACGACTATGAAAGATAATGAAATGGAAAATGTAATTTGATTGGTCTCGTGAGATTTTTGTCACATGTACAAAAGATTGAGTGAGAGCCATGAGTTAGGACTAGAGAGAGATTAAGGGAATGTGCCCAGCAGCACTGCCTAGGGAGAGTTCTTCCTTGTTTCCTCTGGTATTAGACATTCACTTCAAAATTGTATGTGGATGCTACTGTTGAAACACTGACACAGATTCTTTTTTTTAAAAAATCACACTTAAAGCTTGTAGTATAATAGAAAAGTATGGAAAGAGTTTTCTAACCATTGCAATAAAGAATATCATTCCCACTTCTCCCCTAAAAATGTTCTTCAGTGGCGAATGCTCGATGCCTTCTGATTCCTTGGGAGAAGTATATTATTTCAGCTTATATGCAGAATTATCAAAAATTAGATAGTAGATTTTGCTCATAAAACTACTTCTAGTATGTTTTTAAATTAGAATTCGTTAATGGGTAATGAATCCACATACCTGCAGCTTCCACTACAAAAAGTACATTGAAAAAATTGTCAGCATGGCTCAGTCATGGCTCTTGATAGTGGCAAACTCTACAGTGCAAACTGAATTCTACCAGGAAAATTGGAAGAGGAATCCATTTTTATTTTTGGAAAGTAAGTAAATAAAACATTGGTGGCACACGCCTGTACTCCCAGCACTCGGGACAGTGAAGCAGGAGCACCACTGTGGGTTCAAGACCAGCCTGGGCTACACAATAAGTCTACGGCCAATCTGAGATAATTAACCAGACCGTGTCTCAAAAAAGAAAAATTTTTAGAAAACTTTAAAAAACCTTTTCTATAGAGGAATAAGAGAAACATTCATCACATAAATCTAGAAAAAGATATTCAAATTTATGTCGCATAGTCATTTCCTTTTCCACCTTGCTCAGAACAACTTGTAAACACGAAACATCATCGCTGATACCAACTTCTCAAATTCCTTAAAATCAAACTCAAACCTTAAAACCATTTTCAGGAATGTCTTTTCTTCACAGTCAAAACCAAGTGTGATGGACTTAGTTCTGGCTTTGGCGGCCAGCATGATTTCTGCCTCCTCGGTCCTTCTGCACACTGACTTCCGTGCACTTCCTTCGGTGTTCTCCGTACTCTTTGCCAGATCAGTTATAATCTCAGCCCTGGGTTAAATGTAACCTATTATATCAGCATTCCTGGCATTTGTTTAGAAACATTACTCTATTAAAATGTAAATTTTTACACTGAATGGGATGGAAGATGTTGAGCTGGGAGTCACTAGTAGTCTGACTACCCGCATGCAAATGCAGTAGGAGAAAGTTTCATGCACACATTTGGGAAGTTGTGTGTCTGTGGAAGGCTTGCAACTTTGAGAAGAAAGCTGAGATGGTGAAAGTTAATTTCAGCTAATCGCGCTGTGATCACAGCTGTCCCATCTCATTCTACAGCTACTCTGCTAATAGAGGAAAATGATGTAGAATATAAAAAGACTCAAAAAATTAACCCCCTAAACACAAATGACCCAACCAAAAATGGGCAAAAGAAATGAATAGGTATTTGGCAAAGAAGTGCAAATGTCCAATAAGTAAGTGTAAAAATGTTTAGCAATTTAAAGAAATGCAAATCAAAGCAGCACTGAGAGGCCATCTTTCTCCAGTCAGAATGGTAATCAAGGGCCAGGGATATAGCTCAGTGGCACAAGTACCTGCCTGGCATGTGCAAGGTCCTGAGTTCAATTCTTGGTACAAAAAAAAAAAAAAAAGAATGGCAATCAACAAGAAAATCATGAGTTGCCAACCTTATGAGAGCATAAGGCCCAATTTTAGTGACTAATCTACAGAAATTAGCCTTCAGAAAGACTAGATATGGGTCTTGATAACTTTAATATAATTTTCTCAAAACATTCTCAAATATCTTAAGGGCATTGTGGACAGAGTGAAGGAAAAATTCTGAACAAAATGAAAATGTAACAAAGGGATAAAACACATAAAGAGAACTCAAAGTACAGTAGAAGCTCAGTTTACAAACAATTTGTTTTACAATTTTGAGTAAGATGACTTTGTTCTTGTTCATGTGATGAAGATGGCTGCGGTCGTATTTGTCACCCAATGCCGAATTTGTGAACAGAAGCAAAATTTGCTAAATACTTTAGCTTGCAAACCAAATGATTTGTGAATCAAGATATTGTTTTATATCCAGAAATAAAGCTTATAATATCTAAAATGAATATTTTACTAGATGAGCTGAAAAGCAGATTTCAGCAAGCAGGAGATTTCATCAGTAAACTTGAAGATAAAGCAATATAAATGATGTAATCTTTGAGAAAGAGAGAAAAAGCAATCAAGCAAGCAAGCATGAAAAGAGCCTAAGGTACCCCTGAGATACCAGGGACTCTCAAAGAAGAGGGAGATAGGAGCAGAGGGATTATTAGAACAAATAAGTGAATAAATTATTATAATGAATAACACCCAATTATTTAGGAATGTTCTCAATTCTGATGGAAGAAATTAGTATAAATATCGAAAAATCTCTGTGAAATCACTGCAGGATAGCTCCCTCCAAAAAATCCACATTCAGTCTCATTGTAGCCTGTTAAATGTTAAAGACAAAGAAAGAAAATGGAACGCAACAACACAGACACGTCTTCACATACAAAGATCACCGCTAATATCACTCATCAGCAATTTTGAAGTCAGAAGGCAATATGTGGATATATTCATAATGCTGATGGAAAATAACATGAAACACACAATAACAAACTTATTAACTAATAATACTATGTATGGCAAAAATAAGAAGCAAGAATATAAAACAACTGTAAACACTGAGACACAATTACATGTTAGATAAATAAAGGGAGGAACGAAGGAAGGGAGGGAAGGAGGGAGGGAGGAAGAACTTGAATAAAACAGGAAGTGGCTAGATCTGTTGGAAATACCCAGAACACTGTCGAACACACACACACACACACACACACACACACACACACACACACAAGCACTTATTGTTCTCAAGTGCACAGAGACTTTTTCAGGATGAACTTGAGGAAATGGGATCCACTATGTACCACTGGTGGGGTTATAAGGTGTTACAACTACAGGAAACGGTTTGGCACTTACCCTTAAATTTAAAAGTAGAATGTTCGTATTGTCCAACAATTTCAAGTCTGAGTGTATACATACAAAAATTTGTGAAAATAGTGATATGAATGGATATTTGTATATCTATATTTATAGAAGCATTATTCATAAAAGCCAAAATGGAGAAATATCTCAACAGTTCATTAAGATTTTAAAGGATAAGGAAAATGTGGTATATACATAGAATGGAGCATTCGTGAGGTTTAAAAAGTTGAAAATTTCAACATGAACTATATTTAGCATGGTTGAACCCTAAAATCAGTACATAAAATAAAGTAAACTAAGCAGAAAAAAAAACTAATGCATGCTTCCACCGATTTAAGACACTTAGATTAATCAAATCTTAGAGACAAAAATAGAATGATATTTATCAAGCGTTCAAAGGAGGTCCAAATTGGTAGTGGTTGTTTGACACCTGTGGTTCCAGTTTGGCAAGATCAAAAATGTTCTGGGGATGGATGGTAGCGATGATTGTATAATAATATTAATTAATGTAATGCTTTGGAACTGTAGACCTAAGGATAGTTTTCAAAGGTCAATTTGCATTTTATATATTTTATCACATTTTAACACAAGTAATACTGTACACTCTTGCCTCGGATCCAGAATTTAATTCTTTCTATTGTATGACCAGAATCATGGAAAGAATTAAGTTTTTGAACTGAGGTACCACTGTGTGTAATATTTACAAATGAACATTTGTGTTAAATATTTTGAGCAAGAATATTTGAGAAATTTTAGCTAGAATATTATGACCTTCCTGAAAGTAATACAAAGATTGGTTTTCATGAAGTAAAAATTGTAAATATTTATGGTGTACATCAAGCTTTTGTATATTTATACATTTTGGAATGTTTACAACAAATTATTTTAGTGTATGCATTACTTTATGTACCTGTTATAAGTCCATTTAAATCGTGTTTGTGGTAGAAAGTATTTAAAATCTCATCTTAAAAATTAGCAAAGAACACATTGTGATTACTGCACTCATTTTCATGTACATTAGAGTTGTAAATTATCCTTCTTTTCTAAAATAAAATATGATTATTGGTCAATATCTTAACTATGCTGGCCCCTTTGTATTGAGGTAGATAAAACCAAATAATGGTATTTTATCCTCTGATTTTCTTTTTTTTTGTTGTTTTTTTTTGGCACTGCTATTTCTGTTGAGAATCTCCTCCAGGAAAAACAGTCAGTTTATTGGGACGTATAATGAGAAAACATCTAATCTCATCAGTAGACTAAAAATGTGAATTAGGCTTTATCATTGGTAAGATTTAATAAGCAAATACATTACTTTTTTTAATCAAGGCACCTCCAAAATTGTATTTTTAAGGCACATTTGTATCCAAAACTGGTGGTACTCACTGTTCCCTTGAAGACACTAAAACAATTCTAAAATATTGCATTAAATTTAAAAAGTGTCATAAAATAAATCTTTTAAATTATATGACCATAGTTGAAGAATTTGGCATGTATTCGACTTCTAATAAGAAAGTAAAATATTTTGAAATGATAATATGACACTTTAAAAACTGAAAAAAAATTGAAAGTAAAATACAATTTCTGTGTTTTAAGAATTTGGAAATCCAATGAAAGCTAATAAAATATGTTTTTATGAATATTTAAAACAGAAACAACATGACATTGCAATTCAGTGCAGTAAACTGGTTAATAATTAAGCAGAGTTATCAATATTAGATAGGTAAATGGTTTCAATCGATATCACAGTTACTTTTATTGACCCATATATCAATGAACATCCATTATATTAGCTCAATGATTTAAAATTTTCTTACACTCAAAACAAAATATGTGCAATAGTATTGATCTTTTTCTTTATATACTAAAAGTATCAGAGATAAAATGGTAGAGATTTGGCGTTACGTATTCTCTTTCTCAAGTAAAAAGGAAATGAAATGAATTTTCTTTCAGACTAGATTCTGAGTAGCGCCCCCGAAGTGAAAAGATTTTATTTTTTTGTATATGAAAGAATGAAACAACAGAATATATGTTGCTCATAGAAGTTTTCCATAAAGAAACACTCGGTAGATTAAAACATGTTACTCCTTTCGAGTTTATGAAGGAAGAAATGGAAGCTTGTTGAGGCATCTGAGCTCTTATACTGAGGACGCCAGCTCTGCACTCTGCACTGCTTGATGGAAGTCACACTCCTTCGGTAATCACGATCTCTACCACGGCAGTCACTTTGCAAGGTGTCCTTCGGGTCCCCAGAACCAATCTGCAAGACCTCCCTTCGTCCAGGATAGAGAATGAGCCTCAGCGTCCTCTCAGCGTGTGGCTCTCTATATGGTCTGGGGCCCTCTGCATGTCAGAGACCTCCAAGAAGGTCCATGAGTCCCGAGGCTCCTCCGTGCCTCGGATGGGCCCCCACCAACGTCCATGTGTGGGAGACGCAGCATGTGCGGGAAGTGAGCTGTCACAGGTGATGGGGCAGGAAGCGTTTGCCCCCAGGGGTGCACGAATGCAGGCTCGTTGCCAGGACAGCGGCTCTGGTACACCAGCAAGTTGGGCCCTGGCTGCCTTCCTTTGGGTCCTCTCTCAGCCTTTGCTACCTCCTACTCCTGACCACGCAAGAGCGCCCTTCCAGACGCAGCCTGCTCACTCACTGTGCAGGTCCTGGGCTCCTGAGTCATGCCCGAGCCTCCTCCGTAGGAACACCCAGTCTGGTCACTCTTTTGTGATACTAAGACAAATTCTAGGACCGTATTTGTCTTGTTTGCTTCCTTAAATTCAGCTGATGACACTGGGATTGAGCTACCCATTTGCTTGATTTGTTGACTGAAATAGACTCAAGGTTAAGGGATGACCTGCATTTCATGAATTATGCCCTTTAAATTTGTCTTAACTGTAATGAGAGCTTCCCAAAGTGTGAGCCCCAGACAGTTACGGTCCCTCTGTCTTTCTCAGGAAGCTTATGGCGCAAAACTATCTGAGCAACCACATGGAGGTGTTTTATTCCCTTTCCATGGGTTGACCTCTGCATTGTGGTACAAAGGTCACAGGTCACGGTGGGTGACACTTCCGGCACATATTCAGCAGGAGAGCATCGGCACACTCTGTACTAGGATTTCCAGAAGGAAATAAAACCTACTTTCACTTAAAAGTGTCTTTAAACTGGGAGCAGTAGTGGACACCTGCAACCTCAGTACTTGGGAGGCTGAAGCAAGGTTGCTGTGAGGTCCAGGCCACTCTGAACTACACAGCGAGACTATGTCTCAAAAAATGTGTCCTTGCACAGGATCAGAAATATTAATTTAATTTAGCCTTGGCCATTGAATGTGCATCTCCCTAATATTCAGTGTGTCAGAATGGGAAAAGCACACCGAGCTCTGCTGCCGACTCCCGAGGGACGACTCTCGATAGCATGAACTACTGCTGCCTAACTCTGAGTCTCACAGTTCAGTTTACTCCACTGATGTTTTCTTCTTATTAGATACATACTTCAGTTCATCAAATGTAACTTTTATCGACAATGCGAACAGATGTAATTTTATTACATTTAGATTTCCTCAGTAAAGTTGGGACAACCATAATGCCGATTTTAAAAAATAAAATTGTTTGAGGGTTAGTATGAAGAAATGCACATGAAGAATGGATCTTAGACCTCAGTGTTCATTTAAATACTGTAAGACAGGCACAACAGGTTAAAACTTCTGTGATTTCTCTCATGAGAGCAAATTAAAATACAAATGAGAGGGTCGGGGGATTTAGCTCAGCAGCACAGCGCCTGCCTGGCAAGTGCAAGGCCTTGAGTTTGATTCCCGGTACTGGAAAAAAAAAAAACAAAATAAAATAAAATACAAATGAGCTAAAGAGTAAACTAAAGAAGAGATAATAGAAAACAGGGAAGTAGACTTTCTGGAGAAGAAACAAGGAATGGGAAAAGAGTAAGGGTAAAGGAATAAAAGCCATAAAGAAAAGATATATAATGTACCAATTTCCCAAACTCAGTGTAATTGTTCACTTTGTGTATCACAGGCATACACTAAAAAAAGGAAAACTTTTGGAGCAGAATGTAGCATGTGTACTTAATCAGGAGAGAAAGTAACAAGGGCTATCAGTAGGGAATATTACTAAGTGCCTGACAGTGTTCTAAGTTTCGCATCTACTGTTGTATCTTATATTTTTAAATAGATATTGCCATTAGTTCTATTTTGAAGAGACAGGCCAGGCTGGGATCCAGGCACACTTCATTAACAAACCTCCTTGTGGAAATCCAATACTGTACTATCTCCCAGAATAATTATACAATACAGTCTCTCAGGGTTTGTGCCATCCAGAGTGAAGAATAATACATCATTTTCTCTCTCAATTGAAGCTCAGAGCCAATTCATTTGTTAACATTTCACAAATATTCAAGTTGCTTGGTGATGAGCTGAGTTTTCTCTCAGTCCAGCTCCATGCATTCTAAGGTTACTGATACTGGAGTGCAGATCAATGCCCGCAACAAGATCTATGCTTCAGGTGACCTTCAGACATTCAGCGCTTTATATATTGAATTGGAAAGTTGAAAAACACATTTCTCAGTTGTTTTTACTTTAATCCCAAAGCAACACAGACAACACAAATTATGATAATATTTTCACAAACCTACCTAATCTGATTTTACTTTATTGAAAATGTTTTGTTCAGCGTTTACTCGTTTCTATTGTTTCATCTTTTGCTTTATAAACATGAGTGTGATATCTTTCATTTTTGTATCCCTCTCAGAAAAATATTGTATTTTTAAAATTGAATTTCTCATTGTCAGTGGTGTATTATTTCTTTTCTCACATGTACATGACATCTTTGGACATCGTTACTTAATTTTCCTACTTTCTTCCATAATTCCCCACTATTACCAGGTTTTCTTCCCACCGCATATGTACTTTTCCTATCTGTCTCTTTCAGTAATTGGACCACAAGTTTGGCTGGTGGTTGTATCCATTTGAAAGGAAAATCTTTCCTGCGGATTTTCCAAGACTCAGAGTTATTGTTTATGTGTTTCTGCTATCATTGCCAGTGATGATGTCACACCAAGTGAAGTTTTTAATCAAGAACATGAAATATAATTGGCACTCTGAAATTACAACCTGTAAGCTATGAAGTAGGACATTTTTGTGACCAACATTTGATCTACCCATATTTAACAAAGCATCCTAAAATGAGTGATGCAAAACAAAATCTATTTTTATGTGCTTGCAAACTTTGGGAGCCCTGAATTTGTACAATCTCATAGCAGGGATGCCTGCTCTCCTGTTCAGAACATCTGGAGCCTCAGCTGGGGAGACTTGGACAACCCATGATAACTTAGACTCCTGGGAGTGGAATCAAATAGAATCACCTTCATTTGTTTGTCTGGTGCATGAACTAGAATAAATCAAGAGCTGGAGCTGGAATAGCCTGTCTGCTGCTGAAGTATCTGCAGGCTTCCTACAGCACAGTGGCTGGTTCCTAAGAAGAAAATCCCAAAAATTTTGTTCAAAGAGTAATCTAAGATAAACATGCCCAAAATTAGGTATTTCAGTAACCTAGCCTTAAGCTCCTCGTTGTCACTTTATTGTACTTTCTTGACACTAAAATATTATGACAGTGCTTCTTAGGGATTCAGTTGGAAAGCCTGAAAACACATATTGTGGGACTCCATCCCCACCCTGCAAGCCTGACAATTTCAAGGGGAGCATACACAAATTCCCCCAAATGTTACTTTTTCTTCAAGTGGTACTGGGGATTGAACTCAGGCCCTTTGCACTGAGATACTTCACAGTTATTTTTTAAATTTTTTTTTCTTTTTTTACCTACTCTTGCTAAGTAGCTAAGGTAGTTAGGTTGGGATCAAACATGAGATCTTATTTCCACAGCCTACTAAACTGCTGAGATTACATGTATGTACACAACTCCTATTTTAATCTCCCAATTCCTTTTGGAAAAATTGTCAAAGAATTTGAGTGTGTGTTTCAAATTGCCTGAACCACTTGTCAGTTGATGGGCATTTGGGTTGTTTCCAAGATTTAGCTATTACAAACTGTGCTGCTATAAACATGGGTGTGCATATATTGCTGTGGTGTAATGCTTTTATTTCTTTTGGGAAGATACAAAGAAGTAGAAGAGCTGGGTCAAATAAGATCTCTACTCCTAGTTTTTTGAGGACTCTCCACACTGATTTCCACAGTTGTTGCACCGGTCTATACTCCCACCAATAGTGGGGAAGGGTTCCTTTTTCCTCACAGTCCACCAGCATCTGTTACTGGTTGATTTATTGGTGACAGCCATTCCTTCTGGCACGAGGTGGAATCTCAGTGTTGTTTCAATTTGCACCTCTCAAATTAAGTGAGGTGAATCAGACACATATATGTAGATATCACATGGTACCTCTGATGTGAGAAGCTGAAAGTGTAAATAAGAACAAAAATGTATAGTAGATATTGTGAAATAGGAAAGAATTGTTCAAAGGCAAAGGTCAGTTGGGGGGATGGAAGGGAAAAGAAAAAATGAGAAATAAAATGAGAAAATGGAAATATAGCTTTGTAAATGAGGAGGGAAAAGGGTTGAAGAGAGGGGAGAGAAATGGGAGGAAAAGAAGAATCAAGATAGATCATGTACAGTGCAAATTCCCTATAATAAATGTGACCATCATGCATAAGTAAATTGCAACAATAAACTTAATTATAAAAGAACCAAATTTGCCTCAACCAACTGCTCAATTACAACAAGTGCATATTAACCATAACAACATTCCAACTTGGAGAAAAACTTGGAGTTACATCTCACTTTCCCATTCTCTAGCTTTTAATTCATTAAAATAAGTGGAAGTCAGGTGTGGTGGCACACATCTGTGATGCCAGCACTGGGGAGCCTGAGGCAGAAGGATCTATATGAGGTCAGTCTGGGCTCCATAGACAGTGCAAGGCCAACCTAAACTACATAGCGAGAACCTGACTTAAAATAAAACAAAAAAAACAAAAAGTGAAAACAGGTGACCTATTATATAAGCTTCTTTGATCTCTTACGTGATATTACTCTTTGTAATGAATCAAAAATGAGTGTTCAAAGATAGCTATAAGAACAAATGCTTTTAAATATAACATGATTTCTGAAACTACAAATCACAAATGCCTCAATAATCTTCCCAACATATATATGGGTGTCCTCCTTGGTCCATTTCTGTGAGATTTAGGGAAACTGACTAGCCCCTCTCTCTTCTTCCAAAGAGTGAGATATTAAAGCAAACCTAAGGATTAGATTGTTACATTTTTCTCCTCCCAAGACTGGCATTTTCACAATCATGCCAAACACACACACACACACACACACACACATACACACACACACACTACTGTTTTGATGACCTTCAAAATGTTTCTTGGAACAAAATGTTCTATTTTTAAAAGACAACATTATTGAATTCACACACACACACACACACTACTCTTTTGATGACCTTCAAAATGTTTCTTGGAACAAAATGTTCTATTTTTAAAAGACAACATTATTGAATTTAGGTAAATTAAATGTCACCGCAATCAATTTCCTTTTGATGGTCAACTCTTAACCACAGCTCCAGTTATCTGAAATTAGCAAAAGTTAAAGTGCCCTTGATACTTTCTGAGAAGGTCACATCCAAGCAAAGCACGACGCTGTTTCCACCTTTCACAGCAGAAGCACTGGGCGATCACACCTCTCCCAGTGCTGACCATTCAAGTACCGCTTGCAGTGGCCCACAGTTTCCCTTGTAAATGAATAACTGATGGACGGGAAGAGAATTATTTATCGTTAAAATACTTACCTCTAAAAGTGACTATTATGTGCTTCCTTTGGTTTGATTATAAATTATTATAAATTATAAATGCTTACCCCTAAAAGTGACTATTATGTGCTTCCTTTGGTTTGATTTTCATTTTGAAGCCACATTCAAGAAAAGTGTTGAACTTAAACAATATTTGTTTGCTATTTATAAATGCAAAATAATTTTTAATGTTTATTTACATTATCACGAAACAACAAATACATTGTTTTAAAATTACCCTCTCATAAGTACAAATTCTAAAATTTCTGTGAATTGTAAAAGCTATCATTCGAAAGTTTAACTCCCAGTGGTTCAGACTCTAGGAAGAGTCATGCTGATTCCTGTTTAAATGTCTTCAATGAGACAGTTCTCCATATAAAACCTTCTAGGAAATATTCTCGCAAACCTCATCCTCTCACTAAAGCACTCTCACATATTAATTTAATCTAAATGAGTGAAAATGTTTTATTAGATTATTCATTCAAATTAAAATATATTGTTCTCAGAAGACAGAAACAGCTTTGTAAAATTAGAGCTAATATTAATTGTATGCATAATATGAGATCTGTGGGAAAATCTCACTACAACAGGGACGCATCTGTTAGTTACATGATCATTGACTTAATCTATTGTGGTCTTAGAAATTTAAAACCATAATATACAACTCTGTCTCTATGTCTGTCTCTGTCTCTATCTCTGTCTGTCTGTCTGTCTGTCTCTCTTTCTCTCTGTATTTAGGTGAGACAGGCAGAGACAGAGGCAGAGGCAAAGTGAAAGAAAGACTTGGGAATGTAACGCAGTGTAGAGCTCTTGCCTAGCATGGGCGAGATACTGGTCCAATCCCCAGTTCACAACAAACAAAACAAACCTAACAAAAGCTCTGACTTTGAGCACAGTAGCTTTCCTCACTAAGAAAAATTTTTTTAAAAACTGTGAGTGTTCTTCTTGTGTCTATTTCAAGATGTTACTAAAATAGAAGGTGAATGTTTCAGTTAAAAAATTGATTGTAGTAAAAGACACATTGTCATTATCCCCCACAAAATAATAGCTGTGCTTCAGATGCACTTGTCCCTTTTCCTTTCCAATTTCTGAAGCAGTTCTGAAAGTGTTCCTTCATAAGTATTTTTAGTTGCACTGCTGTGGCTGCCTCAACATCCTGAATCAATTTGCAGTTACCTCTCATGATCATTTTGATTTTAGGGAGTAACCAGAAATGTCACAGTCCCAAATCTAGTGAATAAGGAGGATGAGGACAAACTACCATGTGTTTTTGAGACTTCCTTTCTGTGACATATCCTTTGCCAAGAGCACTCCAGCATTTCTGATCACGCCTGATAAAGACACTTAGGAATGAATACTTCCAAAACTGGTTCAGAAAGGGGCAAGTACAATGGAATGCTTGCCTTTGAAGTGGAGGGGAGTATACTGAGGAGAATTCATGGCAATGTGTCTTTTAGTGTAATAATTTTTTACCTTTTAAACAATATTTTGAAAACACTTCATATACTACTTTTATAAAAGTTACATGCTTTTATATAGCAATAATATTTAAAGTTGGAGGTAAGTAGTAATGCATTGCAGTAAGAACCTTCTCATTCTAAAAATCCAAAGGCAAAAATTCTTCAATATTCAAAACGTTTTGAACACGCACCTGATACCAAGATGCCATAGCTAAATTCACCAAAAGGAAGCAAATAAGGTCCAAATTAACACAATTGAAGTTAAAATGATGAAATTATAAGAGACACCCCTCAAATCCAGAGAAATTTTTTTTAAAATGTATACTTCAATAAAGAAGTGAATTTTGACGTACATGATCTATGAAATATGAACCATAAGGCACAAAACTCTAAACAGACAAGTAACAACTAATGACACTGATGTAGCAGTGAAGCCCTGCCAACCAAGAAGCCCAGGACACAATGGATTCACTGCAGAATTTGATCAGAACTTAGGGAAGTAGCACCAATGTTCCTCAAAATCTTCAATATCAGGGGCTGGGGATTTAGCTCAGTGGCACAGTACCTGCCTGGCAAGCGCAAAGTTGTGAGTTCGATTCCCGGTACCGGAAAAAAACAAACAAAAAAAACAAAAATCTTCATTGTCTTAGAAATTGATGATTGCTTCAAGTTCATCCTATGAAATCAGATTAATCTTGATTCAACAATCAAGTAAAGACTCAACAAAATAAAACTACCCGCCAATACCCTTAATAAACATACTTGTAGAAATCATTATCAAGATTCTCATAAACAAAATTCACTTATTTTTAAAAAAATCATACAACTTCCTAAAGTCAGTTTTTTCCCAGATCTGAAAGGATGCTTAAACATACATGAATCAATTAATGTTAACACAGCACATAAATAGAATCCAGAATAAAAATGATGTGATCATCACAAAGAAAGCAGAAAAGGTCTTCAACACAATCCAATAATGCTTCATAATTAAACACATGATGAAAAGAGGTATAGAAAGGTTTTACCTCAAACTGACAAAAGTCATACGTGGCAGACTCAAAGCCAACATCATGCTGAATGGTTAAAAATGGAACTCTTTTCCTCTAAAATTAGAAACAAGGCAAAGTTGTACATTCACTTCAATATAGTACTCAGACCTTACACTGGAGCAAACACACAAAAGAAATAAAAGGTTATGAATAGAAAAGAAAGACATCAAATGATTTCTACTTATAGATAATATGGTGCTTTACAAAGAAGACTCAAAAAGTACACAGGAAAATGTATAGATCTGAGAAAACTTTCAAAAAGTGGCAGGACAAAAATCACTCACACACATACACACACACACACAGTGTCCTTGTACACAAACAATGAACCCACCAAGACAGAAATCAGGAAAATAATTTACTTCACAACAGCTTAAATAATTAAATACCTACTAGTCTATCCAATCAAAGGCATAGATATGCTATATACAAGAACCTAATAACCCCAATTAATGTATACATTATATGTCATAACATGGGCTAAGAAAATTAATATCAAAAACAATGAAAAATGGGATACGGAAACTGCAGGAGGAGGGAAGGAGAAAGAGGAAACAGTTATATGTAATTATCCACAACTATTCATTACCCGAGGCATTTGTAATTAGGATGCTAGAGGCATTCTAAGGCCAGATTTCAAACTATACTACAAAGCAATAGTAACACAAACAACATGTTCCTACCATAAAAACAGATACACAAGGCAATAGCATAGAAGACATAGAAACAACCATATAGAGCTATGGTCATCTGATTTTTGACAAAGGAACAAAAATATACTTTGGAGAAATGATTGTCTCCTTTAACAAAATTGTCTTAAGATACCTGGGATATTCACTGTCAGACATTTAAAACTAGGTTCTTATCTCACTCTGTACTTAAATCAAAGCAAAAGAGATGAAAGACTTAGATATAAAAATAGAAACTTTGAAACTGCTAAAAGTTAACATAGCAAAAATATTTGAAGTAATAAGCACAGGGAGATCTTCTGAATAAATTTTCTATAGCACAGAAAAATAATACCAAGAATCAAAAAATGGGTTACATCAAATTAAAAACCTGCCCAGAAAAGCAATAGTCAACAGAGTGGAAAAACAGCTAACAGAATTGAAAAAAAAATTGTCAGCTACTTTTCTAATAGAGAATTAAAAACTAGCATATACCAAGAAATGAAAAAATCGACACCCCAATATAAGAGCCCCAATCAAAGATCCACAAATGAGGTGGGTGAATAGACACATCTCATAGTGTAAATGGCCAATGTGCGTATGACAATGAATTCAGTATCATTATCCATTAGAGAAACATAAATCAAAACAACTTTAAGATTCCATATTACCCCATTCAGCAAGGCTGTGATCAAGAACAGCATAAAACAAAGAATTCAGGGGAAGAAACAAACCCTCCTATACTGTTGATAAGAATATACACTGACACAACTTCTATAGAAATCAAAATGGAGATTCCTTACAATACTCCAGAGAAATAGCACTGGGTCCAGCTATATCTCTTTTGAGTATATTCTCCCCCAAATTAAAGATATCCTACCATAAAGACACATGCACACCCAAGGTTACAATGGTACAATCCCAATAAATGAGCTCTGAAAATACCTTATATATCCATCAACAGATAAATGCATAAAGAAAAAATGGCCTATTGCAATATGTTACAATGGACTATTTTCCAGCCGTGAAGACAAATGGAATTATCTGCAGAAAAAAATGAATGAAATTGGAGGCTGTCAAGTTAAGTAAAATAAGCCAGACTCTTAAAGTTAAATATTACATTTTCTTATTAGATAGCTGAAGTATAAACCAAAATATATGACAGAAAACTAGAAGACAGACTCTTGGAGAAGAGGTAGGATCTGTGGGAAGAAGAGCAAAGGCAGCAGGGGTTAACAGGCCTGGTAACGGTCAGGACATGTTACATGCGTGCGCCAATTTCCCCAAACGAACAGCATCATTCTGTATTATGAACACGCACTAAATGAATAATACACAAGTAGACAGACTCGGGTATATATAGTGGACTTATTGTGTAAGATTAAAGCTGAACAATAAAATTACTTAAAATTAAAGAGTATGGGGCTGGAGATTTAGCTCAGCAGCACAGCATCTGCCTGGCAAGCACAAAGTTGTGAGTTCAATTCCTGGTACCAGAAAAAAAAACAAAAATAAATAAATAAATAAATAAATAAAGAGTAATGATACATTTTAATAAATGCATCTTGGGAGATTTCGTTGACTGCAAAATATGATCAACAAAATTAATTATATAGAACACAAACTAGGAAAAATATTTATATTACACAAACACAAAAATGTTGAGGACCTAGAGTGTAAACAATATAAAGTAATATGAAACAAGAATATCCGTATCAATCATGAAGAAAACCAGTATGCAAATATGTCAAGCATGATGGACCTCACGCGAGGAGTCGGGCTGGAAGGGTCCGGGGAAGCCTCTGTCTGGATGGTCTTGGCTGGGCTGCCAGTGTACGAACACTCATGGTAGTTTTGAAAGGCGTAGGATACACAGACTGTTAACATCGTGTTCAAAGCGTTGTCAAATCATGTTTTAGAGGGAAAGGAGGCAAAAACCGCACTTGGTTCTAAACTGCTGTCTGCACAGATTGCAGAACAGAAACATGACAAATTTCTTCCACATCTCATTGAAAAAGTGTATTGCAGAAATACCCTAAATTTCCAAGAATGATTTTCAGAAATCAAGCTATATGGGGAACATGAGACAGACACAGGAGATTTGTCACAAAATCAAAATAAAATTGTGACAATTGCTTTTAGGCAATTGATGGGTGAAGAAACCAAAATGACCAAGGTATAGGTGTAGAGATAGTCAACATCGCTTGTAGTCATGGGATATCAAACAAAGCAGCAGTACACCACTCTGTACATTCAGCTGAAAAGCAAATTTAAATTTCAGGAAAAAAATGCATTATTGCAAATGTAGAGCAACAGAAAATCTTACCAACTTTAAAAGATTGCAACTTGCAATAATAGGAAAGTCAAAGAACCAATTCATTTCTAGGAATCATTTACAGAAGATTTCCCCTACATCTAGATTTAGAGATAGAGATGAGTAAGATTCTATATTTCCCAAAATAGCAAAAAAATTATAATATTCCACAAAATAAGAAATGATGAATGTGGTAGATACATATAAACAATAAAAATAATAAATAATAAAAGGTATACAAAAATAAGACCGGACAATATGCAGTTAAATATATGGAAATATAAACTGATGAGATACTTGAACATAATTTTAAGCCAAAATTACAGCTGTAGGAGCATATGAATAATATGAAGTCACTTATTTCAAATTTTAATGTGTGAAAAGAACATTATAAGTAGTTTTGGGTTATAAAGTAGAAAAGTGCATGGGACTAAAATTTACCAAAGGAAGGAGGTAGAACATAGAAATAGGTTTAATTGCACTTGAGTTGGGCTGTGGGTAAAAGGATTTTTTTCATAGGTTCAAACAGGTCTAAAATATTTTAATATAATGTCCTTCTATATTGTATTATACTTTACACATTTATTTTATTTCATGAAAAATTAAAACAGAATTTTGTAACAAAACAATAAGAGAATAATAATAGTTAATACACTGTTTATCACAATGTCAAAAGTAGTTACTCAGAATACAAGAAATTCCTACAAATATTAAATTAACACATCTCACATGATAAAGCTAAAGGACAATAGAAATGTCCAGAATATGAATAAGAAATTGCTTCTCTTTTTATCTCTCATAAAGTTAGAAAAAATATGTATATGTTAATTTTAATGTGAATATATTTCAGTTAGGATTCCAAGGAAAATATATTTGGAAATAGAGGCTAGAGATCAACAATATTTATTTAAAATTATTCTGAACTGAATTCTGAATCCTGGCTATGTTGATTTAAAAATAAATATTGCCATAGTAACAAAGGGCTGGGACCCTTATTTTTAAAGTTTTAACTAAATCCTCCTTGCTCCACTTCATCTAAATAAAAGACAACTATCTTTAATCTTCCAAATCTTTCCTGAGTTTTTCGACTGAAATTTCAATGATAAAAGCAAGGCTTAAACAAAAGTGGGCTGTTAAACTACATGGTTCAAATTTAATCTTGCAACTCCTGCACATATCTGTTGTGAAACATAACAAATAAACCCTTAGTTCTTTAGGTGAAATTAGAGGGATATATAGAGGAAATTACAAGATCTTAAAATGTTTTTCTTTTACTTGTGATAAAAGTTTAGGTTAGTAATGACTTACAACATACATCTAGATACTTAATATCACCAAAACTTCTGGGTATAGTCTCATACAGTATTTTCCAGTCCAGCTGGGCCTGGTGGTACATGCCTGTAAACCCAGCACTCGGGAGGCTGAGGCAAGAGGATCACTGGGAGTTCAAGACCAGCCTAAGCTACAAAATTAGCTCAAGGCTGGCCTGAACTGCATATTGAGACCCTGTCCCAAAAAGACCCCCCCAAAACAACAACAACAACAAAATATTTTCCAGTCCAGTACTGTTGACAATGTTTCATGGCCCACATTTGTAAGAGACTAATGTTTATGTGTTCTTATATTTTTTCTTTCTAATGATATAGTTTCGCTCTCAGTCTGCTGAAGCACTATATGTGAATTTTACATTTTTATACACATGGAACTAGATTGAAAGGTCAAAAAATATGCTATAGAAATAAATTATTTCTGATTGAATAATAAATGCCCTAAATGTCTATATCTGGTAACCTGAACAACTACTCTTAAGACAACATGCAATATAGCAACAGTTGTTGAATTCCTATCACCTTGTTTTTTGATATTCTGTATCATTTCTAAGGTTTTTAAGTTGTCATATAAATAAAGCTTTATTTAACTACCATACTCACAGAAATTTAGTATAAAGATTACTCTATGAAGCATTTTGTTAGCATGCATTCAAAGTAGGACTGACATCTTTTCTTCCTAAAAGATGAACTAAGTCTTTTTGTGTGCCTCCAAGCCCTGCTATTGCTCAGCCCTGGGGTGGATCAGAGATACAGAAATTGCCTTAAACTAAGCCATTTCAAGATGATAAAACTATGAATGATGGCAATTCTCTGAAACTTTTCTGTATTAAAAGTATCATCCTTTTCTCTTAACTTTATTTTGCCCTAGTTCTTTACAGAAAGGTGCCATAATTTCCTCAGTGTTTGTAGTCACTAGGAAAACATTTTCTAATAGTCTTTTTTCTTTGGACTGATTTCTATGCTTGGGTTATAAATGAGGGAAAAAGTTAAAATAGAATCCTCGAGTAGATTGTAAAAATGTTAAAGAGAAGCTCTTGACAAAGGAATTCTGCTGTATTTATTATTAGTGCAGTTTTCTGGTCATTAATGTCAAACTCATTTCTTTTCTGGCAAGCCCTCAGACTGTTTCCTTTTTCTTTCATTAAAAAGGTGGACAGCATTGCAGCATTGATGTCTTACAATCAATATAATTGATACAGAGGCTTTTCAGGCCCTGGGGACCACAGAGGCAAAGTTTCTACTTCTCTGCTCCTTTTCTCCTTTCTAATTGCTTTTGTTATTTTCATTGAATCTTCTGTTTCACCGATGGAGTTCTTCTGAGCGTGAGTCTTCTCATTTCCTTGGAATATCTTTTGGCTTTGGATGCATCCAGACCATGCTCTATGGCTTGCGCTTTGCTACCTGCAGGCAGTTCTCTCTCAACAGGTCTCCTAACCAGTATGATTCACGGAGCTGGGGAGCAGCTATTGGAATAGTGCTAGAATAGGGGCAACTTTTGTATAAGCCAGTTTTTTTTGTTTTGTTTTGTTTTGTTTTTTAGGTCTTATTTGGTTTTACATGAAGATGACTAGTAGAAATATATATCTTGGTTAGAAGCCTCTGATTAAGTAGGAAATCTCACTGTTGGACAAGGGAAGTTTAGTCTACAGGACAATTAGCTAAAGCACACCCTACAGTTTGAGGGCGGCCACAATGCAAAAGAGAACACAGCGCCCATTTTGTTTCTAATCTCATTGATACAAGTCTGTTCTTTCCACTTTTGGGTGAGTTTGGCAAAGAATTTAGAACTTTGTCTCCTTTCAGAGACCCAACTCTTTGATTCATTGATCTCTATTGTATTTCAAGTTGCAATTCATTAATATCCACTTTGGTCTTTATCATTTTTCTACAAGTTTTTTGTTTGACTTACTTCACTTTTCTACTTACTTGAGGTACATCATTGGGTTTTTCTTTCAGGATCACTTTTTTTTACAGTGTGTATCAAAGCTAAAATCTTCTCGTTTAGAATTGTTTTCATTCTGTCCCGCAGGTTTTCAATGTTGTGCTGTCATTGTCATTTGATTTTAGAAACTTTTTATTTCTGGGAACTTTTTAATTTCTTCAGTGGTTTCTTTTGTGTCCCATTCATTTTTCAAGAGTATGTTGTTTAATCCCATTTGTTTGTGTAGGTGTTGTGGTTTCTTTTGCAATTGAATTCTAGTCTCATTGTGTTACCATTGGCTCGTTTCAGTTGTCTTGTGTTTACTTAAACATGCTTCATGGCCTAAAAGGTCCATTTTGTTCAAGTGTATTATGTTGTTGATGGATGAAACACTGTATAGTCATTTTTAATTCCATTTGCCAATGGGATGGTTCAACTCTCACATTCCCTTGTTGTTTGTTTGCTTTTGCTTTTCCTTTTTTTGTTTTTGTCTAGCTGACTTGTACACCTAGGAGAGCAAGGTACTAAATCCCCACACAATGACTGTGTTGTTTTTCTGACCTTGTATGTACATTCATATTTGTTTTATGAAATAGTACACAGTGGCATCTCATGGACAGATTCTTACACTCATTACCATTTCCTCCTGAACTGTTCTGACTGCCAGTATATTATGACCTTCGCTGTCCCTTCTGATCAGTTTCTTCTTGAAGTTTTCTTTCTCTGAAAACAGGATAGCTACTTCTTTTCTTTTCTTTTTTGCCTACTGTAGGAATGTGGTTTTCAATTTCTTAACATTCAATTTATGTGAATTTTTTTGTGAATGAGTTACGTCTCCTGTAGTTGTGTTTTGTTTCTCTGTATAGTCTATTAAAGTTCATCTTTTGATTGTAGTGTTAAAGCCATTCATGGTGAGAGTTATTCCTGAAAGATATTTACTGAATACTGTCATTCTATTATTTTTCCCTCGCTGATTCCAAAAATCAAATACTAACATCTTCTCAGAATTCTAGTTTTAAACATAATTTAAAGTTTTTGTAGACATTTCAGGCAAATTTTGAAGACAAATCCTATTAAGTGAAAGAATTTAAAGCATAACATTGTTTATGTATTGCTATTATTATAAATTTTTATTTTCTTCAGCTCCATGGTATAAAAGTTTAAGGACTAGTTTTCAGCCTACTTTGAGTTCATTTAAAGCTCTAAATTTTCCAAATTTTGCTTCAAAAGCAATATTTTAGCTAAATCTTATGTTTTGATCTTATGTATTGTATTATTATTTGGCTTTATGTTTATCCCAACTACAGTATGATTTCTCTAATGATGAGTGGGTTATTTAAAGTTCGTGTTGCTATTATTGAGTGTTTATTTATCTTTATTTAAAAGTTCTCAAGAAACAATCAAGCACAACTGGAGTTTTAATTGAGTTTTATATCCTGTAAATTGAAGTGTTTTTGTTTTACATTTTGTATAATCACTAATAAAACTGGAATCATATTATTATCTCTTGAATTTTGTCCCTCCATTCTGTTTTTGTTTGTCTGTTAAAAAATCTCTTTTTACATGTTTCATCTATTTACTCATACCATCTCTTTAAGTCTTTCAATGACTAACCTAGATATTATAAAATTCACTCTTGATTTACATAAATAACACCTTCAAGACTTTACCATTTCTGATATAACATAAAAATCTTTCACCTGCAGCGCTCAGTTCAGTCTCTCTTACCCTTTGTACTACTAACATTATGTATCTTCCTTTTGACATGCGGATCTCATCAAATCCAATTGTTATTGTTCTTGCAAATAGTCAATATTCATTTATATTTATAGAAGTGTTTACAGTGTGTGGTATGCTTCACTTCTCACAATTTAAACTTTTAATTTTCTCTTGGATAATGAATTTTCCATTCTGTTTAGTTTTTCATGTGCATGAAAATACTGATATTGTTATATGGAGTGTTTTAAAATATACTTAGCTATTTATATATACTTAATTCCTACTTAAACTTAAGTATTTTCTTCTGCATTTTTATTCTATTCTTAGCCACATCAATGACTGGATTTCTGAAGTCTATTTCTTCTACCAGCAATATTTTTTCTGGGTAGACATCTGCATTTCTTTTGTTTATTATTCACCTTTTGTTATTACTTTACATATTCAAGACACTATAGTTGTTTATTCCTTGCAGATAGTAAGTGTACACCCTCCAATTTATGTTCTATTCCTCTGCACAATATTACTGTTTTCTTACTGGCCAACAGTTAATGAAGTAGCTAATTACATTTAGTATGGTTACAGACTTTGTCTATTTGCTTTTATTGGTAGAATTTTCAGTGCACAATCTCAGCAATATCTACTTAACTCTGTGGCCTGAAATCTCTACTTAACACTGTAGGCTCTGGAATCTGCCCCAGAATAATCCAAGGAGGGGCTTTTTAGTTTCATTACTGGAGATTTCCTTTCTAATACCTTACTTCCCAAAGTTCCAACTGCTTTTGCAGGCTTGAGCTGTGATGTCTATTTTCTCTCTCCAGTAAAGCTATCATCTGCTACAAGTACTTTCTTTAACTACTGCAGTTTTTAAATCATTTTAAATACAAAGTTTAAGTAAATTTAAATATTAAAACTATTTCTTCTTTGGCAACTCTCAAAGACTGCAAACCAAATTTTCACATAATTTGTCTTGATTTATGGCTTTTTTTAGGAATAGAGTTTATACATTCATAATGGCCTTGATTGGAATATCTGTTGAAGTATTAAACTCTTTCAAATGCTATTTTTGCATCTATAGATACAGTAATATGAATTTATTCTTTCACTCTGTTCTAGTGAAAACATTCATGTCCTAATTATTTGATGAAAAACCATTCTTCCACTTCTGAGACAAGCTCACCTGGATTAAAGTGCTCCATTCTCTTAATATATTACTGTGTTATGTCAGCTTTGCCCCTCTACTGGAAAAGAATTAGATTGGTAATTTTTTACACTCAAGTTTTTCTATTAAAGTTATGCTTTCAGGAAATAATTAAGATAGCTCCTCTTTCTTTCATTATTTTGAGGTATTTGTCACAAATCAATATTCCTTGGAGATTTTTTTATTTCTTCTGTTTTCTATTTTACAAATGCAGCATCTGTCCTTGGACATTTCTTAAGTAAAAGGCCTTACTCACTGATCCAATATATTTAGTACACATGCTATAATTATGATTTCTTTCCTCTCTTTGTGTCTTTTGTGATTACTTGTTTTC
>NW_004955403.1:6793933-6804021 GCF_000276665.1 Chinchilla lanigera
AAAAGAAAAGTCAGTCAAATGAAAGTAACCCAGGACTGACAGGTCAGAATTCACAGATGGGTTATTAAAATAATCACTGTATTTGGATTGCATTAATTTATATATGCTATAAAAACTACTGAATATGTTAAACAGACATATTCAGGTTTTTAAAAATCCAACTTAAACTTTTAGAGAGGAAACAACAGTGTTTGAGGCAACAGTTAAACAGACTGATGTGACAAATGAGAAATTCTCTCTCTCAAAAGAAAAGATTAATGAGCTTGAAAACATAGCAATAGTAACTATCCAAACCCAAACACAAAAGAGAAAACATAAATGAAGTAAAGGAAGAAGGAGGAGGAAAAAGAGGAGAAAGAGGGTCTAGGAGGCATGAGTCAAAAAACAGTGAGTCTTTGGACAACTCCCAAATAATACATATAAACATGTGTTTAATAAAATATACAACACATCTATGTATATAAGAATTTTCACTTCAGCAACTTCTCTGGATTATGACAAAGGAAGTTCACCAGACCAATCCAAGCCACGGTGAAGCTCCACAGCGAATGAAGACCACTGGTGATAGTGGGCCGATCCACCATTTATTTTCCTATGATTTTAAAAACCATTTTACTGTACAACAAATCAACATTCATGTCACTGTGCATTCCTGTTACTGGGTTTTCTTGGTGGTCAGAACCAGGCAGGTTCCTCAGTGAGACTGAGTCTTCCCAGACAAGGTCCCGCCTGCTGGTAGTCACACCATGCTGGTGGTGGTCCTCATCCAGAGACTGACCAAGTTTGGGGTAGAAAGTACCCACAGTTGTGGCTCAGCAGGGATGACATGGGCGGGCTGCTTCAGCACCTTCCATCCATCAGCTAAGATTATCACCCTACACCAAAACTTGACCTCATACTTTGTCTTTTTGTATTTTCTCCTCCTCGTTGTCAAAAGTATTGATCTTATGGGAAATCTGAAACAAAGACCCTGAACCCGGGAAGTTAAGTCTTCCTGAAAAAACTGCAATGCTGCATGGGAGTGTTTTCTTCTGATTGAATGTGTTACTTTCTAATAATTTTATCTGAGTCTATCCTGATGCTAATCTAATCTACAAAGTTTGTATTACTATTATTTTTAGCATTTCTAAAATTTTCATTTGAATCTGCGTTACAACTTCCAATTCTAAGCCAAGTAATTTTAGTGCTGTTTCATGCAGAAGACTACTCTCACTTGTTTTCAGAACTTTGATAACACCATTTTTACTTCTTGTGATTCTCTCTATACATAAAGTTTCCTTTAATATTAAATTATCAATATATGTGTATTAATTTTCTTTTTAAAAGAAAATAGATATATCTGAATATTGATTGTATAGAGATGATTTGCTTTGACCTTAAGGCATGCTGATTCCTTCCTCATCATTTGTGATCATTTAGAGTTTTAACCCAATATCTGGGATGGTTTATCGAGGCTCCTTTGTGGTGCCAGAATGTTATCTGAAGGTCATTAGTGAATCCTGAATTCTAGTTTCCACCCTTGAGATTTTTAAACCTTGTTGGTCACATAGACTCTCACATTGATATTTTAGAATCAGAAAATGCTTTTAGGGGCAAGTCGTCTACTCTCATGGCCCTCAAGCCTCTGAGCATCTCTATTCCTGGCCTGATGTTCCAGAACATCCCCACTGGAGAGCACCTGATGCTCACAAATGGGTATTCTGGTCAATTCTGGTCATCCTCACTAGAGTGGTTACTTTGGCATTCCGTCACTGCCCAACGCCGAACACTTGGACTAGATGTTGTAATAAACCTTAAGATGAGAGAAACCTATATAGATATCTTTACAAAGAAACTGGAATAGAAACTATCTACTGCACAGTCACACACAAAATACTGCTACAGGTGAGCTTTCGAGCATCTCTGGAGCAGAGTCACTCGAAAGTTCCCGTCTTAGAGGCCAGAGTCTGGGGAAGTACAAGAGGACTACCCTTCAGTGTGAAACCAAAGGGTTTCTCTGGAGAGTCTGAATGGCCTGCCTGCGTGGTTGCAAGGTGGTGAATGTAGTAAGTAGACGTTGGTCCTCTAAGAATTGTATAGGTACACTTCCGAATCCCCAAGCCTTGAGAATGAGCTAGTGTTTGCAACAGGATCATTACATATGTGACTAGGGATCTCAACATAAGATCATATTGCATTTAATCCAATGACTAGTGTCTTTATAAGAAAAAAGAAAGGACAATTTAAGACATAGGGAGACACGAGGAGAAGCCACGCGATGACTGAGTTAGAAATCTGAACCATGCTGCTCTAAGTCAAATAAAGTCTAAAGCCACCAGAACCTGGAGGACTGAGCAAGATTTCACGTCCACATGTGTTGGGAGAAACGTGGACCTATTCACACCTTGATTTTGGACTCCTGACCTCCAGAGCCATGAAAAAATGAGCTCATGCTTTTGAAAGCTAATGAAGGTATTGTGATCAGTTTTGAAGCCCAGGGAAACTAACACACTGAATGTGAGACAGTGAACCTAACGATCTACCAGCTCTTGGTTGGCATTTTAGAATCGGTGCGTTTTGTCCCTCTGCAGCTTTTCTCTCTGCCCTGCAGTAACAAGACACAGCAAGAGTCATGAATTTCACTCAGCTCCAAGGGAAAAATGAAAAAGCATACACTTTCTTATTTTTAATAACTAAAAAGAATCCCAAGGAAAACATAATGATATCAATGTGAAGTAAAAAGAAGTACTTTGATCTGTAGAAGCAGGTCTTAGATTAAAAGAGACTAACAGGAACCTAAAATATCAAGCTAAGGAAAATCCATGTACAGAAGAACATAACCCTTCAGAAAAGCAAGAAAATGTAAAATGGTACAAGCTCATCTATCTTTTCATTAGTATGCCTGATTAATAAAAATAGAAACAGAATTATGAATTTTTAAATCTGAAGGAAAATAATTTTCAAGTGAAAATACTTTATGACTACCAACAAACTACCAATTAAGAGTACAGAAAAGTAAACACATTTTAAAATATATTGGGACACAAAATTACTTCCAATTCCTTCATTTTTATAAAAACTCTTGAGAATGCCATTGAACATAGTAAAAAACCTAGAAGTTCAAGAGAGAGAAAGGCTGCTGGTCTCAGAAAGTGTAAATCTGCATTAGATCTGTGAACCAAAAAAAAGCCCTAAATTGGATTTTATTCTTACATCTGGTAATCTAAGCAATGTAGTTGAGGATAGCGATATGCAATGTAACAACCACTCTTGATTTGTACTAATTTGTCTTGAGACCCTGTATCACTTTGAATGTTCTTGCTTTGATATTTTTGTGTTCATGATACTGGTATGCTGCTACTGTTCTATGTTTTTATTTGTTTCTCATATGCTACTTTTTTTAAAATAAAAAAAATAAAAATAAAAAAGGAACAACATGATATTTGCTAGGCTTATTTGGATAAATTTGAAGAATATAAACAGATTATACCTCATTTGACCTTGATGTTTAAGATATGTTCTTTCTAATGTCTTTTTCTCCACATATAAAACTATAATATCTGTTCCCTCAGTAAGATTTATATAAGGAAAGAATTATAAGAAGTTTTTTTTTTCACTTCTCATACTCAGAATCAATAAGTAGCAGCAACCAGATAATTGCAGATACCAAAAGAGGTTTAGGGAGTAATGTGAGGACATGAGCACCTATCTGTAAAGCAAGAGACCAAACAATGTGTACAGTGGGTGAATAAGAATTAAATTTTACATATGCGTGGTATTTAAAATCATCAAGATAAGTGATAAACATAAGAGCAATAGACAGTCTTCAGCAACTACCATTTTGGATACGTCATAGTAACTAATGACATAATACATGTACAAAACAATTCTGAGATCATTATTAAATGGAAGTTACTGTTCAAAACTCTATTTTTCTTATTTCTGAATTTTATCTTTTTGTCAATATTTGTAAACCTGATTCTGGACTGTTTTAAACTCAACACCTTTCTGAACCTTAAATCTTCCTGTACAGTTGACGTCTCATTAGAGTCGATTTTGTGTGACACAACGAAATTTAGTGACAGAGATGGCATTGAGCTCCGGCTAAGGGCGCGGACCCTGTGTCAGTTGCCGGAAAGAGCCTTTATTGGTTATGTACCAGTTTCTGCCTTTAGGCTAGTCGTTGTGCCTCACTTGCCCTCTCTCCAGAACTGTGTTATGTGGATAGGAGAGGCAGTTAGAGCAGTGACTGACACACATGAAATGCTATAGAAATATTGAAACTCAAAATACAAAAGGCACCAGGAAAAGGAGATGACAGGAAACAGGATGGTGGAGTCTGTGGCGATGGAAAGGGCTGTGAAATACCAAGAGGGAGATGGAAGGGGAAGGGGAGGGATTGAAGGTGTCTAAGATAGAATATATATGCATTCCGATTCCCCAGCATGATAGTTATTATTGCTCATCACAAATACATAGCAATGATATATCTTTTTAAAGTTGTATTATTCTCAGGTTAGTATAATTCCTGTTTCACTGAATTTTGATGCTTCTACCCCAGAAAACAAACCTGAACCTACAATGTATAGTCATTACAATTTTTTTCTTTTTATTGTCAATAACAAATGGCTACAATTTGGGGAAATAGCTAATACTCCAGCATGAAAAAATCCTGGATTAAACTCTAAAACCATCACCAAAGCTAGACAAATACCATTAAGAAATGTACTTGATTGCTTTGGTCCTACAGCTTTATTAGGAAAAATATGTGGATAATAATTCTTGCACCACATACTCTATAAGAATGTAACTTGGGCCAAGAGACTTTAAAATAGTAGAAACTGCATTTGTGATGGGACAAAACAAAATATTTTGTGGTGTCTTTTGTACACATTGTGTATTTGACTCAAAATATGATGATTTTTAAGAGCTAATACGAAGGACCGCTGATTGGTACACACAAGAGAGTACATGCTAAGAATTGTACTTAATGGTCTCCAGTCCCGAGCACTCAGTTTGGATATATTGTGTAAATAAACATGAGCAAGTTGATTAATTATTGTGGTCTCAAATTATCCCTATTGAGAAGGATAAATTTACTTGCCTATGTTAAAAGTTTATGAATATAAATTGTAATAATAAGCTGAAAATTCTCCTTTGCAGAATGTTTTAAACTAACAAAAACAGCTTTTGTGGATTTGATGTTTTACTGGATGCCTAGAGGTAAGTGAATCCATGTGAGAGTGGTGACATAAAGGTGTATTAGTGTGTAACCGATTTATTATATGTGTATAACCATGAACAGGAACACGTACCAGTGTGGAAATATGTCTGAGTACACATTGTGCTGTTATTTTTCAATATTACTATTTTTTAATCTTACTAATATAAGTCTACTGAAGATGTAGTTAATTTCTTCTTCTTTTTATTATTGTCAGTCTGTGGGTTTAATGTGCTGATTATCAAGGTAATTTATTCATCTGATTAATAATTTGATGCCCTAGAACTTTGATTTAAAGATGTCTTTATAATTCTGTATTACAACAATAGTTTATTTTTCTCCCTGATTTTTGACTGCCTTTGACAAAATCAGGTAAAGCACATTACTATAGTTAGGTGCTTCTCTGGTCTTCTGTAAGTTCAGGAAGGTGCTCAGCATAAGCATAAACCAAAGAAGCAATTAGTTTACACATCCACATACTATTAAAATCTAGGGACGTAAAGTTTCTGTGAAATCATGTCTGTTTCTACAAAACAGATTAACAACTCAATATTTCAAAGTTTCTCCACTTCAGTGTTTCTGAGTTCTTAAATTAAATTTAAATAATAGTGTACAAATCGCAACTCAATTTTATCAAATGATCAAAGGAGAGACGTATGTGGATAGTAAAGATGTACAGTATAGTAAAGATAAGCGCACACATATAGTGCTATTTCTTGGCACAATATCAACAAATATTTAAATTTTGAAATGCTATTTCCAGACACTGAACATTTATTATCAAAATTAGAAACCATGAAATAAAGTAATAGAAAATATTAATTTTCTCTCAGTATTCTGGAACACTGGTGAGCACACTACCACCTGCACACTGGAAGAAAAGTTGTGTTGGCAGAGCAAAATACTTTTTTTGAGTTTTTCACCTAGAAGTGCAGAATTGAACAGCTGCAGTGGAGAACTTACCTCCTATTAGCATAGTGTATTTACTGTCTAGTGGAGCCCTGGGAGGGATATTCACAGACTCCTAACCTGGAAGAAGATGCTTGTGATTTCAGAGAATGCACAATCTTACACATACAAACACACACACACACACAGAGAAGCACACAAACTCAACAGTGAAAGCATTCCAATAAAAATATAATGATATTTCTTGGCAATATAAGATATTTTCTTCCTGCTGGTTGTGCTTATAAAGGAAGAATGCAAGATATTAGATATTAGAAGGGTCAAACATATCCATGGAGGATAAGTACAGCCATATTTCACTCTGCACCATGCAACAGATTATCAAAAGGGGAACTTTATATCAAGGAGGCGTGAGCTCTTTGATAAGACAGAGGGTTTAATTTGTGAAAATGAATTTAGGGACTCACAAAATGTTTATGTTTGTCTCTTGCTTCCATTTGCTTAGATTATATCAGAAAGAAGCTATTCAACAAGGAAAGAACACACCCATAGGTAATAAAGCAAAAATCCACAGAATGAAATTCTCACAAGAAAGAATCTAGAACACATTTCAGATTTATCAACTATTTCTTTGACTAGAAGTAGCCAAGAGAACATTCTACAAAGGCATGTGAACGCTTGAAGAATCCTTCCCACTGGGCCTTGGGCACAGCAGCGCAAATAGCCTGGTTAGCCTGCCAGCAAAGACCTCGCGGTCACCAGGGCCACGCGGCTGCAGGGGGGCTGCACGCTTTGCTGCTAGTCCTTCCGATTCTCGCCAACACCGCGTCCAATTCGCAATTTCTTGGGTTCATTCAAAGTACTCAGGACCTTGAAATCATCAACTTAATGAATAAGAAACTTACTGAAACAGCACGAAGTATAAAACATTTTTAAAGAGCAAAGTACTAAACTATATATATGGGACAATGTTTAATATGGATAAAATCTTATTTTGTATTTGTTTTAAATAACAAGGCTACAGTAGAAAAGATAGGCGGTATAAACCCGCTAGCGGTTGGGAGACAGGTAGAGAGCAGAGGTTTAGTCAATATTAGCGGTGTTATGTGACTCCAAAGATGGAAAGAGGGGGAAAAACCGTAAAAGTTAAGGCAGATGGAAAAGAGTTCAATCAGTAGCGGGAGTGGAGAGCAGACCCTAGAGAGCCCTGACCAGCTCCACCGACCCTCAGAGGGCTCACATCGGTGGCGCCCGGCGGGGACAAGAAGGTCATCGCAAGTAAGGTTTTGGGAACAGTAAAACGGTTCAGTGTAAGAAACGGATATGGTTTCATCAACAGGAAGGACACCAAAGAAGATGTATTTGGGTACCAGACTTCCATGAAGAAGAATAGCCCCAGGAAGTGCGCCTGGGGAACAGAATGAGGGCTCTGCTCCGAAGGCCCAACAGCGCAGGTGCGCGTTCCCACCTTACTATCTGCGGAGATCCTGTGGCCGTGGACCACAGTATTGCAACCCTCCTGTGCAAAGAGAAGTGATGGAGGGTGCCTACAACCAGGATAAAGAAACAAATAGGGAATCCCAGCAACAAGAAATGAGCAAAAGATTGGAATTGAAGACCTTAAGTGCCTGCCTTTTGCCCGTCGACCAGATAACTAGAACTATCTGCGTTATCTATACAGCATGGGGTTTTCATTATTTTTACCTAAAGCTGTCTCTTTGTGATAATGACCAACGTGGTTTTTTTTAGACCTGTTTTTTTTTTTCTCAATACATCTTTAAAGGTTTTTAAATTGTTTCATATCTGGTCAAGTTGAGATTTTTAAGAACTTCACTTTTAATTTCTATAAATATTTACAACTTGATTTTTTCAAAAAGGTCAACAAACTGCAAGCACCTGTTAATAAAGGTATTTAATAATTGGAAAAAAGATAGATGGAAGATTTGATAATAGCCATTCTTTCGGAAGTGATGTGGAATCTCAGTGCTGTTTTAATTTGCATCTCTCAGAGGAGCAATGATGTTGAACATGCCCTCATATATATTTGCCTGTCTTTTCACCTGAGAAGTGTGTGTTCATCTCAGATGCCCATTTTTGGATTAGGTCTTTAAAATTGGGAGGTTCGAGTTTTGGAGTTCTTCATGTTCTAGATATTAGTCTTCTGTCTGAGGAATAGCTAGCAATTTTTTTCCCACTCTATTCATTGAAAAGTTTTTTCTTCGCTTTGTTGGTGATTTCTTTTGCTGTGCAAAAGCCTTTTAATAAGATAAGATCCTAGTTGTTGATTCTTTGTGATATTTCCTGTGCAATCATGGTTTTGTTCATAAAATTTTGCCTACTCCTGTGTCTTCAAAAGTTCTACTTATTCTCTTTCAGCAGATTTAGTGTTTCTGCCTTAGTATTTAGATCTTTGATCCATTTGAATTTCAGTTCAGTACATGGTGATAGACATAGGTCAAGTTTTAGTCTTCACTATGTGGAAAACCAATGTTCTTAGCACCATTTATTAAAGAGGTGATCTTTCTCTCAGTGACTATGTTTGACTCCTTCGTCCAGGATAAGGTGACTGAGGATGTTTGTAGCTGTTTCTGCATCTTCTGATATGTTTCAGCTTGAGGCCACAATCTTAAGTGGAATAAATCAGACACACATATTTAAATATCTCTTTGCTTCTCTGGTGTAAGAAACCAAAAGAGTAAATAAGGACAAAAATGTATAATAGATGTTAGGAAATAGAAAGAAAATTTTCAAATGAAAATGGAACAAGAAAAGGGGCAGGGGGCAAGGAAAGAAAGAAAAAGAAAATAGAAGGATCAAATGGAAACAAACCTTTGTAAATAAGGAGGGGAACAGCGTTTGAAAGGAGGGGAGGGGAATGGAAAAAAAGAGGAATCAAGATATATCATTTACAGGTACAAATTCTCTACGATGAATATGACCATTGTTGTACCTAAAATGTACCAATAAACTCATTTTTAAAAAAATTATAAATAGGAGAAAAGGAGAAAAAGTGCAAGCATTAAGAGCAGAATTAATGATTTTGATAATAGACTTCCATTAATCTCCATTGTGTCTATAAATTTTTCAGTATTAATTATATATAATTTTGCAAGTAACAAGGAGATGAAACTCAAGCTGATTGAAAATTACACAAAATTTTGCCGTATTACATACAAGAAATGAAAAAATTTAAACTCACACCCTGATAAGATAGGGACAAGATTTAAAAGCAAGACAGTAGTCCATGGGGTCAAAGAACAATTGGAAGTATTTTTTATGATAGTGAAAGACATTAATAGGAGAGACTTAGTCAAGTTATTCCCCTTCCAGGGGACTCCATGATGTTAAAGGCATCACATTACAATGATACATGCACACCCATGTTTATAGCAGCATGATTTGATATAGCTAAATCTTGGAAATTGCCTCGATGTCCATCAACAGATGAATGGATAAAGAAAAGTTGCTATTAATATGCAATGAAGTACTTCGCTGCCATAAAAAAGGGTAAACATGAGTCATTTGTAGCAAAATGCATGCACTTTGAGACCAAATGTTAGGGAAAATAAAGCAGACACATAATCTTAAATATTGCGTGTTTTCTCTTACATTAGAAACCCAAAGTATAAACAAAGAAAAATAAAGGAGATCATCAGGAGTGTGGAGAGGAATCTTTCCCAAAGTGAAATGGGATCAAGAGATGGAGGGAAGGGGGAGAGAAGGGAGAAAGGGGACGAATAAATGAGTTCACATGTGCCAACTCCACACAAGGAGTGTAAACATAATGGACTTCAAACATGTACTAATAAAGGAAATGCTCTGAAAGTAATAAACTAAAGTAAAATGTTACATAAGAGAACAGACTTGGATTCAATAATAAACAAGAATTTTCTAGAAGCAAAATGGTCAAAAGGGGAGAACAATATTGTCTTAGTAAATAAAGAATTCTGTTCTTGAGGTGTAAGTGTTAGTTATGTGG
>NW_004955403.1:6804121-6806211 GCF_000276665.1 Chinchilla lanigera
TTTTCATGATTTAAGGTTATTTAACCAAATAGTAAGTGTATTTTAATTTACTTACTTGGTTTCCTTTCACACTATAAATTGTTTTCTTTTTAACTATAGAAACAGTGTCATTTAATGATCTTGCTATCACTGTAAAAGGATTTAACAAAGCAAGGGGTATGCATAGCCAAAAGGCCTTTGATAGCTATTTTTAAGTTTTCCCCCAGAAATATCTCCACATTCTACATTCCCACCCACAGTGATCAACACTCTTTGCCTCCATGAGGATAATTATATAGCTCCGTGGTACTTACCTGGCATGCATGAAACTCCTGGTGTGATCTACAATCCTGCAAAGGTATTTCCTATGCTCATGGAATATTAAAAAGCTATTAAGCGATCGGCACACTGTAAAAAAGACGGTGATACAACCTACAAGTACCTATACTGAGACAGGGACATAGCACTAATGGCATGCTGCAAATTTATGAAAGCAAAAGCTAATTTTTACCATGTAATTATATAAAGTTCAAAAAATATGAAAATTTGACGTTGAAGTGGGCCTTACAATTAGCCAAATAATATTTTTTGAGTTTAGCACTAAATGCAAGTATTTTCATATCAGTGTAGCAGATGGGTGAATACTAGTATTTCACTATTATTAAGACATTTAAAAGAATGAAATTACTTGCATTATCTAAAATTACAAGGCAATCAAGAATTGAGAATCAATGCTAAGTCATGCACAAAGCGTCAGGATTTCTTTCTGTTGCACCCTTATCTCAAAATTTTTGATGATGATGGATAATAGAAAGCAATGTGACCATGTACTGCTTAACCTCATTGGAACTTGATTTTCTCACATCACACGAACAGCACAATAAGATATTTTAAGAACATCGAGCCAAGTGAGACAATGGATGCATATTTTAAGAGTCTTTGATACACAGGAGAGCTAAATTGTGTTAAATATTGCTACATTTCAAACATACATGTTTTTAAATTGGGATGGCTCATCAATTCTTACAAAAGTATTATGGAGTAATTCTCAGGATCATTCACGTTTTCTAGAAAAGAACACCAGACACAAGGAGTGTAACAAATTTGTGAGATCATACAGCAAAAATTTGGTACTACCCCAGTGCACTACTAGAGTACTTTTAGGGTTTTTAGGGTTCTTATTCCTAAACCCTCCTTGTTATTGCTTGTATGTGGTGATCACTCAACATGTGTAAGTCTGCAAGTACAATGCAGTGAATTTCTCCAAACAAGTTTTATAATAAATTAAATCATAGGCATTATTTTTGATGATTTCTAGCCATATTTCAGAGAGCTGCACATATAATTTAACTTGATGAAATTTTCTTTTTGAACGTGCTTGTAAGAGAATTTTCTAAATTGTCGTGCTTTAGAGAAGAAAATCTCCTGAATTTCACAAAATAAATAATTAATTTTAATTGTCAAGTTCCAATGTACTCAGCAGCAGGATAATAGGTAAGTCATCATGATTTAATAATTTTCGTGTCACAAGGCCTAAATTTGAAGTGAATATTATTTGAATAATTATATTTCTAATGAAAATATTTCCATGGATAATTTGGCCTTGGCTCAAGGGTAGGCATATATTTTAGGTAGAGGTTATAATCTAAGATTTTAGATTTTTTTCTTAATTTTAAAGAGAGTAGTACATGAGAAACAAACACACAAAAAAATAAAACAGTAGCAGCATACCAGTATCATGAACATAAACAAAGCAAGAACATTCAAAGTGATACAGGGTCTCAAGACAAATTAATACAAATCAACAGTGGTTGTTATGGTGCATACCGCTACCCACAACTACATTGCTCAAATTATCAGATGTAAGAATGAAAGATTGCTCAAACCATTAAAAAGAATAAGAAAATAATTCTTCAATAAAACAGTAGAGATAGAGTTTCACTAGACAAGATGATAGGAGTTCACCATTGTCATTCCATTGCATATTACTACCTTCAAATCAGTTTATCAGACCACCAGACACAAGCATGCAAAGTAGATCAGAACATAAAAAGTTGTGAGCATTCACTGTTTGTTTCAATACACCATCAGACATCAGCCATACTGTCATT
>NW_004955403.1:6807676-6808612 GCF_000276665.1 Chinchilla lanigera
CAATTTTGGGACTATGGCCATTTACACAATGTTGGTTCTTCCTATCCATGAGCAAAGAATATCTTTCCATTTTCTGATATCCTCTTCGACCTCTTTTTTCAGAGAAGTATAATTTTCACTGTATAGTTCTTTTACTTCTTTTGTTAGATTGATTCCTAAGTATTTCATCTTTTTAGATGCTATTGTGAAAGGTGTGGTTTCCCTAATTTCTCTGTCAGTCTGTTTGTTACTTGTGTACAGGAATGCTATTGACTTGAGTGTTAACTTTTTATCTAGCTATGCTATTAATTTTTTTTATTAAATCCATAAGCCTTTTGGTGGAGTTTTTGGGTCTTCTACGTAGAGTATCATGTCATCTGTGAATAATGATATTTTCACTTCTTCCTTTCCTATCCTTATTCCTTTTATTTCTCTCTCTTATCTAATTGCTGTAGCCAATATTTCCAGAACTATATTGAATAGGAGTGGTGACACTGAACATTCTTGTCTTGTTCCTGATTTTAAAGTGAAAGCTTTCAATTTTTGACCATTTAGTATGATGTTAGCTGTTGTTTTATCATAGATGGCTTTGATCAGCTTGTGATAAATGTCATCTATGCCTATTTTCTATAGGGTTTTCAATGTGAATTAGTGTTGGACTTTATCAAAGGCTTTTTCTGCATTGATGGAGATGATCATGTGATTTTTTGTCCTTGGCTCTATTGACATGGTGTATTACATTGACTGATTTGCGTATATTGAACCATCCCTGCATTACTGGTATGAATCCCACTTGGTCGTGGTGTATAATCTTCTTGATGACTTGTTGTTTTCTGTTTGCTAGTATTTTACTGAGAATGGTTGCACATATATTCATTAGGGAGATTGGTCTGTAGTTCTCTTTCTTGGTTGGGTCTTTCTCAGGTTTTGGTATCAGAATAATACTTGCCTCCAGGA
>NW_004955403.1:6809487-6829196 GCF_000276665.1 Chinchilla lanigera
GTGGAACACTCTGTAAAGGTCTACTAAGTCCATATGTTCGCACTTTTGCTTAAGTTCTGTTATTTCCTTCCCAATTTTTTGTCTAGTTGATCTATCTCTTTGTGACAGTGGTGTGTTAAAGTCCCCTGTTATGACTGTGTTGCTACTTATATCATTTTTCATGTCTGTTAGAATTTGTCTTATATAGTTGGGTGCTCCTATATTTGGTACATAGATGTTTACAATTGTTATCTCTTCCTCTTGAAGCTTCCCCTTCACAAATATGTAGTGACCTTCTTTATCTCTTTTGATTGTTCTTGGCTTGAAGTTCACCTTATCTGCAAACAGAATAGCTACACTCACTTTTCTCTGGGTTCCTGTGGCATGGAGTACTGTTTTCCATCCTTTAATTTTGAGTCTTTGTATTTCCTTTTGAATTAAATGTGTTTTTATATACACTATATAGTTGGCTTTTGTTTCCTAATCCACTCTGCAAGTCTGCTTCTTTTGGTTGGTGCATTGAGACCATTTACATTGATGGTTATAACCAATATGTACTGGCTTATCTTTGTCATGCTATTTTCCTGCTGTTGAAAAGTCCTTTTTCCCTCTGAAAATTGTTTGCTCTGCTTATTGGTTCCTTTCTGTTGTTGTTCTTGAAGCTGTGGTCTGCTTTATCTCCTTCTAGAATATCTTTTAGTACTCTGTGTAGGATTGGTTTGGCATTCATGAATTTCTTCAGTTGTTCTTTGTCATAAAAATATTTTATTTTCCATTAAATTTGAAAGATAGCTTTGCAGGGTACATCAATCTGTGTTGGAAGTTGTTTTCTTTCAGTAACTGAAGTACTTCATTCCAAGCTCTTCTTACCTTGATGGTTTGTGTTGACAAGTCTGCTGTGATTCTGATAGGCTTTCCTTTATAGGTGATCTGTTTCTTTTCTCTAACAGCTTTTAATATTCTGAGCTTTTGTTGAGTTTCCAGGATCTTGATCACTATATGTCTGGGTGTAGATTTATTTTGGTTATGATTAACTGGAGTTCTATAGGCTTCACTTATCTGGATGTCTGATTCTTTTACCATGCCTGGGAAATTTTCTGCTATTATTTCTGCAAATAGTCTTTTTATGTCATTTGTGTTGATACCTGCTATTTCATTAATACCTATTAATCTGACATTGTTTCTCTTTGCTTCATCTTGTAGTTGTTGAATTATTATTTCCTGGTTCCTTGTTATTTTTAAGAGATCCCTCCTTTCATGTTGAGTGGTGGCTACACTGTCTTCAAGGTCTAAAAGTCTATCTTCAGCTTTTTTCAGGTGGTCTTGCAAGCTTTCAATGGAATTTTTAAGTTCCTGGATATCTGTTTGCATCTGTTTCATACCTTCCTGTTGTTTTCTATATTGTTCCCTGAATGTTTCATTGAGTTGTCTATGCTCTTCTACTTTCTTGTCTATGTCATCTTTGTATATGTTGAACATTTTTTTCATTATTGTTGTCATTTCTTATCTCACCTGAGACATTATTTCTGATCTGATTTCTTCTATGGCCTGGTGGAGTTGTTTATTTACTTCAGTTGCTATCCTTTCAGAAATTTCAAATGTATGACTTCCAGACTCTTCTGGGTTGATGCCCCATGGACTTGTTTTGGGTGGTGGGGAGGTCTGGGATTGCATTTTGCTTCGTCATTTTGTCATTTTTGAGGAACCAGAGACTCCCTGTAGTGAAGTCTCACTGTCCTGATTGTTTGTAAGTGGCAGAGCGAGAGCCTGAAGATCCCCAGTGCTCAATGTAGCTCCTGTACTGGTGAGTGGTGGCAGCCCAGCCCGGGCCAACACACTATGTGTGTCTTGGGTAGCCACAGAGTCTCCAGAGCATGCCTGAGTCTTCGCCTTCCTTGTATGCTGGTCAGGGAGGCAGAGCCCAGACTCACTGGGCTTCCTGAAGATGTCCGGAGCTCAGCCTAACCCAGGCAGACAACTATGGGTGTGGTGGGTAAAAACCGATGCCCCAGAGGATGCCTGAGGTTTCACCTTCCTTGCACACTGGTCAGGGAGGCAGAGCCCAGACTACCCGGGCTTCCTGAAGATGTCTTCTGTTCATAAGATTTTAGATTTAAAGGCTCTTGGGAATAATGTGGACAGAATTCCCCAAAGCTTTGTTAGATGATAATGGGGATGCCCCACATTCCAAGGTACTGAGGGTTTAGGGTTGAGATTTGGATAAGTTTCCCATTAAAATCATATGCTATTTAGCTTTCCATGGTACTACCAGTGATCATAGTTCACCATACTTTCTTACTTAAGCAGACACAATTATCTTTATTTGTGTAGAAATCCCATTTTCTAGACAGCATTAGTGTTAGAATTCTCAATAAACAATATATGTTGAGCCATCATATCCATAACAGTTTCAAACTTTCAAGATAGTGTGTAGATATATTTACTCAACAATAGCATGTAGTTGAGGTTGTGGAATAAAGAAGCTTCCTCTGGAATTTGAAGAACAGAATTTATTCTCCCCTCAAGTAAGTCTGTCTCAAACATGAGGCAAGTTGAACTGGCTAAATGTCAATTCTCTTATCTGTAAAATCTGTTAATGATAGAGTCCACATATATGAATATAAATATCATAAGACTGAACAAATAATATATGTAAAGATCTTGACTCCATTTCTGATTTGTAATCTGTCAGATGAAATATAGTTACCATTTTTTGGAATACCTGATATTTAATATACCTAATCAAAATTAGTTTCATTCAATGCTGCATTTGTTATAACTGCAGGTGTATTAACAAATTATAACTTCATTTATCCTTCAAAATTAATAGTAACCTAGATTCTATCTCATCCCTGAAAGATTGGCTATTATCAACAAGTCGACCAATAGGGGCTGTGGGGTAAAAGGGCCCCACCTCCACCGTAGGTGTGAGTATAGACTGGTGCAACCACTGTAGAAAACAGTGCAGGGATTCATCACAAAACAAGGCTTAGAGGTCCCACTTGACCCAGCAAGTCCTCTTCAAGGTATTTTTCCAGAAGAATTAAAAGCATCATACCACAGCAATATATGTACACCCATATTTATAGCAGCATAATTTGCAATAGCTAAATCGTGGAAAAAATCCAAATGCCCATCAACCAAAGAATGGATGAAAAAGATGTGGCATTTTTATACAGTGAAGTACTGCTCAGCCATAAGAAGGATAAACTTGAGATTTTTATATGTAAATGGATGCAACTTGAAACCATACCTATAAGCAAAATAAAGCAGATACACATGTGTAAACATCATATTATGTCCCTAGTGGGAAAATCTGAAAGAATAACTAAGATCCAAAATGTACACTAGATATTGTAAAATAGGAAGAAACTTCAAAAGAAAAGAGAAACTGGGATGGGAGAATGGAGAAAAGAAGGAAGGGGGAAAATATATATATTACAATAATTTCAATATTAAAAGATATGATTCTTGAAGTGAACATTATTTAAATAATTATATTTCTACTGAAAGTATTTCCATGGATAATTTGGCCTTAGCTCTAGAGGATGTATGTATTTTAGGTAGATGTTACCACCTAAAATTTTAGATTTAGAGGTTCTTGGGAGCAATGTTATAATACTAATTGTTATATTACTGTAGTTATATAACTAATAGTGTATAGTTATACTACTGATATAGTTATACTACTAATTTTATACTTCTAATTTCCCTTAGTTGATTGAAAAAAATTTATGCTAATATTGTTTAGACAATTAAATGCCAATATCTTGTAATCTGAGTAACGAGTTTAAAGATAACAATATGCAATGTACTAACCATTGTTACCCTCCTATTACCTCCTATTATCTTGTTTTGGAATTTTGTTTTAATTTTTTCTCTTTAAAAAATTCAGTAGTATCATCATTCCCAGAAATTAATAATATGCATACATTCCTACATGCACACAAATGCCTATCATGTCATTTTATTGTGACTGCTTTTTAAAAATGTTTTATGTGCTATATGTTGATATTTGTTGTAGGATATTAATTTTCTATGAATTTGATAACCAAATTTCAGAATGTGACAGTTAAGACTTATTGACACTGCAGATTTGCCTCCCTGGTGGACAGGGAGGTTTCTTCAGTGTCCGGTGTTGCTTATGTCATTTTTAAGCAGAAGATAAAGAGACAAAATATTCCCAGCCAAGGAAACAACATGACTAGGAGATGGAGTGTGAAACAGCATCATACACAATTCCTCTTAAGTATTTTGACTTTACTTGAGGTCAACTGGAAGCCACTGAAAGTTTTAAATTTGAGAGAGGCACAGCTATGCCTCCTTTGTGAGAGTTCTCTGTCGCTTGAGAATAGAGGAGAAGAGAACAACCTTAGAATAATAGGAACCTAACCTGGTTGCTCTGACAGGAACAAGACTTACTAGGTAACTGGAAATGGAAGTCAGTTATCCTGGAATCTCTTCTCCTCGTACTTGATAATAGAATAAACTTGAGTGCGAACATTTGAAAGGAGGATGGTTTGGAGAAACAAGTAAATTCAATTTGCTCAGTTTTGAACACACTGAAGTTAAGATTTCTGGCACTATCCTTTTGCAACAGACTAATCGATGTTGGAGAAAAATGAGCCAATCTGAAATATCAGTAGTCTAACCCATGTGAAAAACTGAAAAGTGTCCGGCAGTTTATCCTATTTGCTAGCTAAGATGCATCCGTTCCACAGATCTACAAGTGTTCCTGTGACGTAGGTGTAGGACATTAGTACAGCATGGCAGACATCATGGGCTTCAGGCTTCAATGAATTCGTCTTTCTTCACAGGTCCACGAAAGCGAGGTGGAGCAGACTTGGTGGCTGCTGCAAACAAGTGAGGCATCTCCAGATTAGCAAAGCCTCATTTTTTTAACAAAAGGCACTAACCCACGCTTTGGTATAACTATTGCCTCAGGTAATATAACAACTATCACCTTTATTTTATTCCACAGGAAACAAATCTACCCTCTGCCTCAGAGGGAGATGCTTGATATTCCAACCACGGGACATGTGGATTGATATCTTTTACCAACTTGGAAATATCTTGCCATTTATACTAACATAAATAGATTTTTCTGATCTCTGCTCATTTCTTCTCTTACGTAATTTAACTGCACATAAGTTATTTTTACTGCTTTTTGGAGTTCACTTTGGGAAATTTCTGCTGACTCATTTTCAGACTTTCTGATTCTTTCCTTAGCTTTGCTCATGTTATTGATGAACTCATGAAAAGCAATCTTCATCTCTTCAAAGATTTTGATATCAAACATGTCCTCTATATCCTATCTTACAATTTGTAATATCTCTACCTACTTTCCCCATCTTTATGTGCATTTATCTATTCCTCCCATTAGAGGCCTTCTTATTTTAACCATTGTTTTAAAAATTCTAACTTGGATCATCCATACAGCAATGTTATGACTAAGCCTGGTTCTGATCCCTGATTTGTCTTCTAAGACAGCATTTTATTGTTTTTTATTTTTCTTGTAAGACAACACAAACCTATGGTACTGGGTAGCAGAAACAGTCCATTTTTTTAGCAGTCTCTTCCTAAATAGGCATATGGTAGCTGCAGGTCTGTTAGTGGACCTTTATAGGTAGCCGTGTGGTATCTGTGAGTCCATTAGTTGTTAGTGCACCTGTCCTTCTGGGTTTCAGATGACTAAGTGCCCTGCAAACACATTCTGTTCTGGGTCAAAAGAATCTACACTGCTTTTCAATGTATATATTTTCTCCTCTTGGAAGCCTAGGAGTGAATGGCTGATCCTGTGTTCTACATAGTCAAGCTGAGATTGCAAATCTACTCATCTGCTCTTTAAACACAGATTTCATTAATATTTTTATCACCTGAGGAATATCAATGAAATATTAAAATCTCAGGATTTACTGAACTAAGATAAAAGAAATAAAAAAGCCTAAATGTCTCTCACATATGTCCAACCGAGGTTTCTTTTGACATTTGTGATTCTGAGATTCTATTTTTATTTGTTCTTTATGTAGGAATTCATGAATATAGTACCTTTTTATTTTAAAGAGAAAAAGATAACAAAACCAATGTTATATTATTAAATTCATTCTGACATTTCAAACTATTGATAATATGGTGAATGTCTTACCTTGAATTTTCTACTTTTAGTGCATATTTCCTGAAGTGGAGTTACCTGAAGGTACACATTCTGAAACATTTTCTGTCTTCTTTGAGTGTTCATTTTACCTCTTCCATTCTCTGAGTATCAAAATTCTATCTTCCTACTTTAATAATAGTTTGTTTAGTTTTCATTTATATCTAAATGATAATTCTGCTTTTCAGACAATCAATCTTCAAGCTGTCAGTAGCCTCATGACTGGTCTGTCTGGGAGCATCTTAATCATAGACATGGATCTGAGATTGTTATCATCCACCATTCAGATCCACTATTTGTGCACTTTTAAAATTTTCATGGAATTACTTTTGCTTAATATATCACTTGAGCTGTTTTAAATCTCAAAAATTTGCATCTCAGATTCCAGTTTTTGCACATGCTACCATTATCCCATATTAGAATCTACCTAAATTATACACCATTCACAGAGAAGAGACCGAACTCTACCTCCCGTGTGGCTTGTATTGTTCACTTCATCTACAACCTCCTGCCTTTAAACCATCTTTGCATAAGTCCCACCTATCGTTTAAAGTTCAGTTCACATATTACTTTGTGTGAGAGCATGCTCTGATCCTCTGAGTTGGAGGTTGTAGCTCCATATTTGGAAAATATATTTACATATTTTCTTTGAATGTGAATGTTCAATAAATGATCTCAACATTGTTCAGTTGAAACTTGAAGAAAATTTGCTTTGGGAAAGAGAAAGTAAAATGATAAATATAGAAAATGTAAGAGAATATGATCTTACTTCACCGTTTTTTCTTTCTCTCATTAGTTATTGATGAAACTGGATAGTAAATAAAAATGTATTCTACACAAGTGGAGCCCATAATCTTCCTCAAATATTAGATGTGTTGTACTACATGAGTACTTACCAGGACCCATATTATATTCTGCTCCTAATTAAACCTTTTCAGAAATATTTATAACACAGATACTTTGTTAAAGATCTTCTTTATCTTTCTCTGTATACCTAGCTTTGTTTTCTGATGTTAAGTAAGATATTTACTGATGGATACTTTTGATGTAGCTAGGATAAAATTAATCACCTAACCAAATCTGTAGGTTTTCTGCAACAAACCATGAGTCCTATATGTTTAAAAGAATTCTATTTTATTTTTTTCCTAAACTGTAAGGTACAGCTTTATCAATCTTTGCTGCTCTGTTAGCAGCAGTGTATCTTCCGAACTGATCCAATGGATCTTTGTTGTGTATCATGAAACAAATAAATAAAAAAAAATTAATTCAAACAAATGCTGAGGGTAAATAAATGAAGATAATTTCCTATGTGGAAACAAATTGCTCATAGGATGTTATATATATATATAAAAAAACATATCCATTTATTATTTTCCTTATACAAATGTAAAGAAGACTCTTTGTATTAAATACATACTTAGTAATATTCCTGAGGATATTTTTTCACTGGAACATGTATAATGTTGTTCTTCCCTCTGGCAAATACAGCTCAAATATGGGACACTCTACATATAGCATGAAAACTGTTGCTAATGATTTCATACTGATTCACCAACCTTTTGCAACTCTAAGAAATTTATTTCTCTGGGTACTTAATTGAATTATCTTTATTAAACCTATTTAAACTATCTGTATTTCCAGTGTTTTATAAGATGCATGAAAAATTCTTTGATTATATTTAAAATCTGTTACGTGTAGGAGAACAGCAAAATGAGCACCTAAGAAACGGAATCACATCAAACCACTTGGAGTGTGAGGAGCAGCCTAAGGAGAACAGAACTTTAACTGTCAATGACCAAAAGGGTTAAAAACATAACTGTAGGTCAGAAAATAATTGTACTGTGTTTGCAAGGCTTCAAGGGTCTTAAACGATTGCTAAGTGAAGAAAGACATAACAACAAACTCAGTCGTCTGTGCTCTCTGAAGTTCCCATTACTGTTTTAGTCACTTTCCTTCTTTCCTGGGACAAAATACCTAACACCCACATTGTGGAGGAGAGGTTCATTTTGGATCACAATGGGTGGAGGTTCCAGTCAATGGTAGCCTGATTCCAAGACAGGACCACATGGCACACGGCATGTCGAACTGTGCTCACAACACGGGGGACAGGAAGCACAGAGCAAAAAGAAGGTCCAGAGAGGTGATAAATTCTTCCAAATTCTATCCCCAGTGATGCCCTCCCTCTGACCAGACCTCGCCTCCCAGCAGCAAGCCAGCTCTCCAGGCTCATAGTCAAGTCACCTTCCAAAGCCCTACCTATGCGCACTTGAGGCTTGGGTGATACCTAGATATACACTACAAATTTGTGCACTAGGAAAGATTTATGTATAAATACCCATCAACACATACACACACACACACACACACACACAGACACACACACACACATGCATGAGCACATATGCACAGTAGTTCAGAAATAATGACCACTTAAGAATATAATGAGAAAAAACATTTAATAATTTCAGAAAAGTATCCTTAATTCTTCTGAATTTATTCAGGAATATGGTAAATGCACCAAAAGGAAAATAAATAAGCAATATGTTTGGCTGAAATTTGTCTTCAGCAGGAGGCAGATGTGTAAGTTGGATGTTTTCTGCGTTTGCATTTGTCTATGCGTGAAAAATGAGAAAGAATAGCTCTTGAGGGAAATCCACTTCCAAAATGAATTCATTAGGATTTTACTCAAGAGCGAGGAAAGATGAAGTGGTTAGTGAATTTCAATATAAGATAATTCAAAGAAATTTTCTATTATAATTATAAGATGACTTAAGGAATTTTTCTACCATAATCATAAGCTTAATTCACTAATGTCCAATTTATTATTATGCACAGAAAATTTCTAATTGCATGGTACAATAAAAAATATTTTTGTAGCACAAATTTTAAAATCTCAACTTTGAACAGAGGATGCTCAAAATAAAAATCTAATATATTCTGAAAGAGACAATGAAAGAACACATTGACTCTTTGCATGGTTGGGAGGGGTGGTATAAGACCGTGCTTTAATTCTCTTCATCAAAGTGAGTTAAACTGAATTAAAAATGTGCTTAACCCTCTCAACCTTCCCTCCACATAGGTAAAAAGGGGTCACCCATACTTAGTTTGTAGCACTGATGTGATAGGTAAATGAAATAAGGGCCATGGTGCTTGTCTAAAAATAGATTCTCATTAAATCCCATTTTGAGAAGTTAGAAAATTAATGATAAAATATTTTCCACTTCAACTACTCACCACTGTGGCACATACATTATCGAAAAAATTCTCTATCTCTATGACACTTAAAGGCTGTAATGTCTATCTGTGAGTACAGTTCTGTCATTTCTCTCTGTGTGCACTTTTTACCACTGATACTCAGGTTCTTTGGTTCTTCTTGGTTAGGAGCTTTGGTTTGTTTTTAATCCTGCTCAGCAAAATAGTACCAGCCTTCACTGAGTAAGTGTCAGGCACTGGGAAGGCAGTGGCACAAAAAAGGAAAAGGAAATTTTAAAATTCAGAGAATGAATTAGTTGAACATATCGTCACTTAATCATAACCAAATTAAATACCTTATACGTAAAGTATAATAATATGTGCTATTATTCTTTCATCTCCTCGGCTTTATGCCCATCCATATAGCTGGCTATGGTACACAATGCCATGCAATACATTTCATAGCATCTCAAATCACCTATATGCTGCTCTTCAAATACACATTCTCCTTGCTCATTGAAACAGCTGGTTTTCCAAACCCTATTCATTTTCCTATTCATATAGGAACTCAGCCCAAATTATTGTATTCTGTGTGGCCACTAACTTCATTAAAACGGCCATTACAGACTTGATCCACTTTCTCCTTCTGAGTGAGTCTTGTAATTCACTATGATAGTTATACCATGTTGCAGGGGGTATAACTTTCATCCTCAGAAGTCTATTTTGCAATAAGTATTTATTTAACATTTGGAACACAGAAAACTTACCAGGTCCTGAGAATACAAAGGTAAAAAGTAATCCTTACTTCTTACTTATTACTTATCTTGGAAATTTTAATATACGTGTCTAAAATTCAGTTATTTTTAAATAAAAGTAGGGATAATAGTACTTTTTTGATTTCCATAAAGATTAGAAAAGGTCACACAGGGCCGGAGATATAGTTCAGCAGCACAAGCGCCTGCTTGGCAAGCATGAGGTCGTAAGTTTGATTCCCAGTACCAAAAAAGTAAAGTAAAATAAAATTAAAATAAAAAAGATCACACAAGTAAAACATTTGGAATATGGTTAGTCTTCAAAACCTTTTATTCTGTTATTATTATATTAAGCTACATATATAAATAATAAAAACACACTCATCCTGGAAAAATATATATATGAGAAAACACAGGGATAAGAGTTGCATTCTTTATTTTAAATGTCATTACCTAACTGCTTGGTTTTTCCTTTCCTCTTAGTAAATTATTACAGATATTTCCATATTTCACCTAATTTTCTATCATTTTAACAAAACTGTACCCTTTCTGAATAACAGCCTAAGAAAGAGAACATAAAGTTTCAGGAATACTAATGTTCAAGGTGTTTGGCATTTCTCCCAGAAGTGCTACAGAAAACACCTGAACATCTCCTTCAAAACGAGCCAGTTGAAACGGAATTCTGTTAGGTTGCTTGAATCGTGACATATGTTAATCCCAATGAGATTCTCTGCATGAAAGGAATTTTAGCAAAATTTTAAAATTGTGTTATCAGGATAACTTAGCACCTTGCAGTCAATGTGCTATAAATATTCTGTCCTCTGAGAGTTTCAATCTTAGGGAAAAGAATTAAATAAAGTATAGTTTGGTTATATAAAAAAATAGTGATGTGTTAAGTAGTCAGTAACCCAACATGATACCACAATTTCTATTCAAATATATAGTGTTATAGTATCATATGATATTTCAGATTAAAATATTTTTCTTACTATGACTATTTCAAGTTAATCAAATGACAAAATTTATTTGCAACTGCAAATGTCTTAAAATGTATTTGAAATTAAAATTTCAACTAATTTAACACAGTATATAAAGTTTTTTATCTTTGTTAATTGTCTTCATTTAGTTTTGATGTAGATTAAAATATACTTTTAGAATTTTGTGCTTGAAGATAAGTTTGAGAAACTGTTTTACAGAGACACTAAGAAAGAAAGAAAAAAAAATTATACACAAAAAATCCAAGGAATTTCAGACACTGTTAGAAGATGAAACTTACAAAATGCTGATTTAGACGAAGAGCAAAACCAATCTTAAGCAACAAGAGCAAGGTGGAGGCATGCAACAACTGATTTCAATTTATTCTACAAAGCTGTAGTAAGAAAAACAGCATGGTACTGCCACGCAAATACACACGTAGGTCAATGGAACAGCATAGGGACACAGAAAACATCATGCACCTATAGCCATCTGATATGGACAGAGGAGTCAAAATGTGTGTTGGAGACATGACAGGCTCTTTAGCAAAGGCTACTGGAAAAACTGGATAGTGACTGGTAGCAGATTGAAAATAGACCTACTGTTCTCACCCTGTACAAAAATATGTGAAGGTTTTTTCCCAAGAAATTTCATCTTAAGCTTTTCATATGTAACAGTAATACCTGTATCTTAATATACAGAACAATGTGTCAATAGAGGTAGCCTAGGTTCATCACTAGATTTAAATGTTTCCTCTTTCATTCAATGAAAGGGGAACTAATTAGAAATCAATAAAACAAAGGAAGAAAGTAAGCAGTGACAAAATTGAAAGGTGGAAAGAAAAGCTAAATAGAAAGAAAATATGATCAATTCCTTAGCGTGTACTTCTTTCCCAAAACCATGTTTCAAGCAGTGAAGCCAATACAGTAACAAATGCTGATTCTGCTAAGACTGACCCCCATGCTCAGCACTCTATGTTTACTCTGTGTTTAGGGTTACTGATATTTTCAGTCTGAGATTGCCCCATTTTAGTCATCATAGAGGATTGGCTACTGTGGGTAAGTACACTATTTACTATCTTCCATCTCTGGGATCCATAGCAGTAAGAATCATGTGCCATTAATTTATAGTTGTCCAAGCCAGCCTACAATATACTCATTTAAATGTCTTCCTGAGATCGCTTCAACATCACTATCACAGTTTGTCTATACTTGTAAATTAAAGCAACCAGGGAATAATTTTATTACTTTCTGAATTCCATGCTTTCAGGGAAAATGGGAGATTAACATATACCACGAAGGAAACAAAATTTATTTATCAAAACAAACAAATGTAAGTGAGATTTTTTAATTTAAACCCCTTCATATTTATCTTTCAAGGATTATCTTGCTTCATCTTAATATGGGTAGTAGGTAATTTGTTTTGAGCTTTTGCTACTTCTCAGTTAAAGTGACTTTCCTTTTTATTTTGAAGAGAATAAAAAGTAATAAAAAAACAGTAGAAACGATAAAGCATTTCACTAAACAAGATGGCAGGAATTCAGCAATGGTTATTATGTTGCATATTGCTGTCTTCAAGTACTTTTTTAAGCAAATACTTTAGAAAGGAACAAAGCTTTCATGAGGTGTAAAAGGCAAAAGACAGTTCTAAAATGTAATGCTGTGTAATGTGAAAAAGACACTAAAAGTTACCTACAAATATTGTCTCCATTTACAGGACAATGAAACTGTAGCAGACAAGAATTTTAAGGTACTTTTATTCTAATGATTATATGAGCACAGTGAATAATTAATTTTTTGAAAAACATAAGCAGGTAAACAATACTGTTTATTTTTACACCAAGTATTAATATCATGACTTATAGCTTTTGCACCAAATATCTCAGGTATTAGCTATGAAGTTTTTCTTTTATGTCTCACAAAAGTAATCTTTGTAGTAAATAAAATGTGGGTAATATATATGTCTATGAGGAAAATTGAATTTCTTTACTGAAATTATGAACATTTTAAAATGAATTTTATTTGTTCATTAATTAATAAGATGGAGTCACTGAGTGTGTTGAGATATAGAAAAATAAGTTTTCTCTAAACCTGAGTCATGTCAATGCAAAATATGCCCACCTACCAGTGTACATGTGGGTATTTAGGATATATTTTCTCATATTCTAAATATCTCCTAATTATCTCACATTCAGATGCTACCCTTTGTTTTAATATTTATGCGGGAAAATATGTGATCAAACCCCATCTTCGTGGAGCAGGTAGGGAGGAAGCTGCTTCTGTGTCACCTGCTCGCATCATCATTAGGGATCTGGAGGCCTCCGCAGAGTTTTGCGAGCTCCCAGATGTAGGAGGTCTCCGCCTTTTCGCAGTCTGTCCCGCGGAAGAGCAAAGGGGTCCTTAGTGGAAAGGCCAGTCCTGAGCGCATTCACACTAAAACGCTACACTCGACTCCTGCAAAGTGATTTGGACAGACATTCGCCCAAAAGCCTACTAAATTAAAGCAAAGATTACAAAGAACAAAATCACAGAAGGAAAAATAGAACGTGTAAGTATTAATATAGGAACATTCTTTTCCTACACTTATTTTTATCTTCTTGACTGGTTATTGTCCTTAACCCCTATAATATAGCTTCCTTTTCAGCATACTAGCCACAATGTTACATTAAGGATGACAGTGACACTATGAATATTAAACCTAAGCTTTTTCATGATTTCTTGATCTCTCCAAAATTTTTGACCTCATAATTATACCTCTAGAATTTTCTCCCCCCTGAGCATTTACTAAACATGATGATACTATTTGCATTCAATTGCTTTTTCTTTCTGTATTCTCTTGCACTTAGAATCTTACAGATTTTATTGATTTGACCAATCTCTGTCTACACTAATTCATTCCATACAATTGTGTAGCTTTGAACTCTTTTTGTAAGGTCAATTAAAACTTGCAGTTTCAATTGACTTCTGATGTTAATATGTAAATATGATAGAGGTATTTCACTTTTAATGAATAAAAAAAGCAAAAGTCATTCTGTGCATTGAGTGTGTAGAATAAATGTCTGGCAAATTTGGACAAAGCATATATTGAAGTCCCTTGTAGCATCCTTGCAACTTTTCTGAGTGTTCAAAATTTTACCAGTGTACACTTTAACAAAGCAATCAGACAAAATCCTGTTCATTGTAAATGCATGTTGTCTCCCTTAATTTTGTATCCTAATTCTATAACCTTCCTGTAAAATACAGTAAGTAACTATATTATTGTATACAATTATTATGATGATTAAGGGAGATAACTTGCGTGAAATGGCTAGCAGGTTGCCTAGTTTGTGAAAAGAAAATAAGCATCAGATTATATAATTATTATATTATTGACATTACATGTAACCGGTGGCAAGTTTACACATCCTACACTTGCAATCCAAGTGTTTTCTTTTGCTCTATCCACATTGTATCATTTTAGTCTGTGGATATTATTTCAAAGATTTTATCACTTCTTGCCTCCAAGACAGGATATGTATAGCTCACACATTAATGTGCTTATCCAACTCAAGTTCATTTTCATTTCTGATGGGCATTATGATTTATTTCCCTATTACCTCCCAAGTTAAGTCACAGAGACTTGGACACTTCCAAAATTCCATCCCCATGAACTTTAAACTATGATGAACTTCCAGTATTCTCTACAGCTATCCAGGAACATAGTCAGACCACGGGGAGCTGCATACATATGTCTGCTATTTCTGATCATTGGCATCTTCTTTGATTTGTGCCACACACCTATTTTGTATGAATCTCCCTCCCTATTTCAGATTTCTTCTGGCCCAGTCCTTCAAGTGGATATTAAATGAAGTCAAAGTAAGATAAATCTTATACAAATAACCCCTTCTAACTTTTTCATCAGAAACCCCAACAAGTCTTCCTACTTAGAAGGCAACTTTCCTACACATGGTAATACAGGGACCTCAGTTTCTCTGCTCACATGATTCTGCCATGTGAAATTTATGACTTCTAAATTACCACGGCCATGCGCATCAAGTTAGTGGAAAGGAACAAGGAAGATTGTGTGGGGCAGCCCCAGGATTTCCATACATAGCGGTGCTCTCACTTAACACCTTACTGCCGAGCCACACATGTACACCAGACTTGCGTGCAGTCTAGCAGTGTCACCGGCCTATGTGAATGGAGAGCAAAAGAAACAAGCTTTGGTGCACACTCCTCTGCTTGCCTACATTCTCAGGAACATTTCAAAGATCCTCTTTTCTCTAAATCCCTTTCTGTGCATCCCAGGCAGATGTCATGTACACTATGTAACATGTAAATTTGAACAGAGAGACATATTTATATTTCTAAATGTGTAGTCAGTTATTATACAATGCTACCAGTGAAATTTTGGGTCAAAGTTGTTATTGAAGTAGATAAAATAAGATCATACATCCTCTTCAAGGAAAGCTATAGATTCTCATTTCTGTGTATAAGAATATGCATTCCTACCAGATATCAAACAATACTAGTTAATTAACCTCTCTAGTTGCCAAATGACCTACCAATTCTCATGATTTAAATGCTTTTGAGCAGTTATTTCCAGGTATCGTTTTACCTTCTATTGTGACAGTGTACAGAACTTGATTCAGGTTTGAAGCTGTCCAAATGTCAGTGCAAATGGTATTTCCATAGGATCAATACTTTAAGCCAATATTTACATTGTTTGATTGAATTAAAGGTTCTGAAGAAAATTGAAGAGCATAGTCTCCCTGCATGCTATTATGCAGAAATAAACTCTATTGTAATTTCATAATCACAATATCATTGCTCAAGTTTGGTATTAGGCTAGGAAAGCCAACTCTCTTGAAAACTGATTCACATAATGTTGCAAACCGTGGGCCTGTACTAGACAACGTTGTATTTGGTGTTTCCTCTGCTGCCACAAATAGTTTTCTCCAGATGTTGCCAGGCAACCACAGCTCATATAAAGAGACTACTTGTTCATAATCCGAACCTCATCGGTAATACAATGATGCTCAAGATTGTTGCCACCTGTTCAGACAGAATTACAAGTAAAATAATTTATGCATAATTTCATAGAAAAAAAATCAGTTTATGAATTTTTATTAGTAAAAAGCACTGTGATCTGAATGACAGCAATCAGGTTAATTGCCTCAGAGTGGCCACAGAATAGGACAAAATTAGAGGTTTCAGAAGGAAATTCTCCAATTGTATAAAAACGCATTTATGGCTAGGACATTCAGAGGAGACAGCAGATGAAGAGACTTTGTGTAGACTTAACAGACCTTCAGTCACAGTTGAAGACTTTGCTAGAAAATGCATATTTTGACAAAATTTTGCACTTTGGAAAACTTAATCAGGTGAACATTATATTATAGATAAATACAATATAAAGTATAGAAAAAGGGATTTAGTGTTTCCTGTCTTTCAGTACACAGATGCAGTTGGTTTGTTAAAGGAGATATGCTTAAAAATAGCATACAGTACAAAAATCATTGTAGTAGTGATATGTAACAACAATTAAAATTGTGAAGCTATTCTCTTTTCTGTGCTGAACTTTCATGAAAATTTATTAACAGAAAGATTGTGGATAAATTATTTCTTGTGTATTTTTAATTATATGAAATCATTGCATATCCTTACTAGAAGATGAAATGTAGAATATAGGTCAACCAAAAGAAGAAAATGGGGTATTCTTGAGCTGAGTCAGATAAATGTGAATATAATATTTTAAAAACTATTGTAAGGACAAAATGTTAAAAGTACATTTTTTTATGCTTCTACTGTTAAAATTCCTGGCTTCTTTAAGCACTGTAAAATATTATCAAGGTGTCATTGTGTTCACATCCTGTCTTCCATCTTTTTATGAACACCAAGAATGAAAGCATCTTTACCCATGTCCACAAATAAGGTAAAGGTTGCCTATTAGTCTGCCTTACCTGTGAGAATTATGTTCTAATTAGTATTAGGATTCAAAATTTCTAGCTCTGATACAGCCATGCATAGATTACTAATTTTCCAAATAAAGTAGTAAAACTCATAGCATACTAAACACTCTGCAAAGTAGAATAACACTAAAATCACCTTAGTGTTAAAATTGCACTCAATGAGGTTATGATTATTTATATGCATAGGATTACTATTTAGTTAATTATATTGTGCTGAAAAAAACTTAGATCATGCATGACAATCATTTATAGTCTCAATTGGCATTTTCTCCTCAGTACATCATGTGCTAATTTTGCAAAATACTATTCAGAAGAGAATTCAACTTGCAAAACACGTGTACCTGTTATAGAATAAGTTGCCAAAAAGATTTACCACAGGACATTCCTTACATCATTACTCAGTTAACTTATATTCACAGTCTGGATGTCCTGAAAGATCCATAACGTTTTATTTGTTCTTTGTGTTCTCTAGGCTTCACAGTTTTGTTTCCACCTGTTCACAACCGTCTCCAAGGTCAACAACTAGATAGAAAGTTTTGTTTACTTTTGCTGAAGGGTGTGTTGTAATTATGCAAACTTTGTGAAATCACTTTCCTGTGAAGTCCATCTGCAAAACTTACCTCTCAACATTTAGTCATCGTTTCATGCTGTGTGGTCCCTGGAGTTTACTAAGGCAATTCTTGTCATCTCCAGGGTCTCTTGGTAACAGTCCTATTGATATTTTAATTCTGCACCTGAACGAAGAAGTTAAACTCACATTGCAAAAATAGTGCAATGATGTTTTGTGATTATTAGGTGCATCAAGGCTGCCACAGCCACTGTATGATTAGCTGGAGCTCAAGCCACTAAGAACAAATCAGTGTCTGGACAAAGAAAGAAAAAAGATAGAAACAAAGAAAAAAGAAAGAAAGAGAGAGAGAAAGAGAGAAAGAAAGAAAGAAAGAGAGAAAGAAAGAAAGGAAGAAAGAGAGAGAGAGAGAAAGAAAGAGAGAGAGAGAAAGAAAGAAGGAAAGAAAGAAAGAAAAAGAAAGAGAAAGAAAGAAAGAAAGAAAGAAAGAAAGAAAGAAAGAAGAGAGAGAAAGAGAAAGAAAGAAAGAAAGAAAGAAAGAAAGAAAGAAAGAAAGAAAGAGAGAGAGAGAGAGAGAAAGAAAGAAAGAAAAAGAAAGAGAAAGAAAGAAAGAAAGAAAGAAAGAAAGAAAGAAAGAAAGAAAGATAAAGAGAGAAAAGGAAAGAAGGAAGGAAGGAAGCAAGGAAGGAAGGAAGGGAGGAAGGAAGGAAGAGAGGAAGGGAGGAAAGAGGCAGGGATGGCGGAAAGGAACTGAGGAAGGAAGATTCTGAAGGAAAGTAGCAGATCAGCTATGAACTCTGATGGGGAGCACACACCACCAAACTTTTCTAGACTCCCTGCATTCCCTGTCCAGTGGCCCCCATTGCAGTCACGTCTCTCCAACTTCTGCTTCTGCGTTCTACATTGTTTTCTGACTCAGACACCTCTACTTACCTCTTCTAAAGGTGCTTGTGATTTCTTTGAGCCCATTGGTGGTGCCAGACGATAGACTCACATCAGGATATGTAGTACAACTCTTACTCTATTTGCAGGCCACTTCTGCCATAGAAGAATAAATATTCACCAGTTTCATACATTAGAGAATGGACATCTTTAGGTAACTATTATTCTGTCCAGCTAAGAAGGAGGATGACGTTGATCTGGAGCTGGACACACCGCTGCTTTTTCCTTGGTTGGCACTTAAAATGATGCAAATAGAGCAGACTCAGAAGAATAGAGTTACAGTTGGTTGTGTCCAAGATGAGGTGGAAGCAGCCATAGCTTCCTAAAGCACCTTTGGAGGGAGCAAACCCATCCATCTTCCTGGCTACCAAGGAAACCAGGAATTGAACATAAAAGTCAAAGAAAAAAAAGAGACACTCAAGAAACAATCTCAATATTCTGCATACAACTTCCTCTAAAGACAAAATGACCCCTAATATGTGTTTGCCTAGATTTAGAGACAATTTAATAAGAAACCAAGCAGAAGATAATTGGCAAGGGGTTAGAAACAATATCAACAGACCCCAAGGTTCTCCTTATCCCTGTGATCCTCAGCTCTGCTACTCATGACTTTGAAACGTTTCTTCCTCTTCTGTAGGAGCCAGCCTACGAGTTTGTACCTGACCGAGTGAACGAGGATGAAAAGCAGAGACAGAATCAGGTTAAAATGTGACGGTCCAGAGGGCTCTCGTCTACCTCTGACAAGGAGCCCGGAGCGTCTGGCTCACCTTGCCCTCATCACTCAGATGCAGAAGGAGCAATTAGTGTAACACGAGATTCATGCCCCCCCCCCGAGGTCCACATTATGGGGGTGAACAGATCTCAGCGGTGTTGAGCTTGTCCAGGAGCCTGCAATGTGTATGCCCACTTGCAGGCCGCCTGTCTCCTTAGCGCTCAGAAAGGAGGCCAATTAGATCTCCTCCTGTCTATCTGGTCACCCACAGTTGTCAGTGTGACTTCTTTCTATACAGGAAGAACATTGCAAAGGCAGCAGGCTGTCACTGTCACTCTTACATCATGGACAACTTTGTCAGGTTAGGAGTTTCCAACATGGTAAGTGACTCTGACCAACTTGGAGGGACTGCAGGGCAACTCTGGGAGCAAGAGCATGCTCAACGCATAAGCATCAAGAAACAGGGCTCTGGGGCTGGGGATTTAGCT
>NW_004955403.1:6829296-6882726 GCF_000276665.1 Chinchilla lanigera
AAAAAAAAAAAAAAAAAAAAGAAACAGGGCTCTGAGTCATATGCCCATGAGACCCTGGATTCTGTTTGCCTGGGAAGGACTGAACTAGATTCTGTCACAGTCGGGCTTCCAAATACAAACACTGCCTGACGTCTATTGAACCTTTGTGAAACTCTCCACAAAAGAACCTGCTGTAAAGCGGCACTCAGATTTCCAGCCCACAGAAACTGTGAAATAATAAATGTCTATTTTAGATATACTTTATTTTCAAACTATTTTACATGTTCAAAATATTGAGTAGCTGGTACAGAGAACGTCCATATACTACTGAGTCCCTTTTTCTCATGAGAAAAAGCACCACTTCCTTATTTTATAATGTACATATAATTTTACTGAAATCTTACCTTGCTAACCAAAAACATTGTTTTCCTAGATAATACACAAAATATCATTTATGTAATTTTTAGTTTTTCTTTTTCTTTTATTTTCGTCTTTCTTTTTCTTTATGGATGCCTTACATGAGTTTTGGGTTTGGCTGTTGTAATTTCATGTTTAGAATCCTCAGATACATATCTAAGGATACTCCTCAGTGCCCGATTATTCTTGAAATTAGTATCACTCCTTAGTTACAATTTATACACTGATACTCATACATTACTATTCCTAGAGTTTATATTTTATTCCAATTTCCTTAAGATTTTTATCTTATTTCTAATTTATTCTTTCAATTTTAAAATTACATCAAGGTTCCTAAATTAACTTACCTTATTTTTGATGATCTGGAAAATTATTTTCCAGATTATACTTTTCATTTTTATTTTTCAATAAGTCACGTTTGCATTACTCATTGATTGCATTGTTGGGCTTGGATCATAGCCATTCCAACAGGAGTGGAGGGTTCACCTAGTTGCAATCATAACCTGAGTTTCATTAGAGACATGATGTTCAGCACCCTTTCATGTGCTCCTTTGCCAACTCTGTGTCTTCAAAATACAGCTGTTCATTCTAATTTTTTAATTTAAATTTTCATTCTCATTCATAAATTTTCAAAGTTCTTTTAACTTTTTGGATATAAATCATTTGTCAAATATATCATTTAAATAGTTCTAGCTGTTATCTGCGTTTTCATTCTGTGATAAAATCTCTCACAGAGCAATTTTTAATTTTAACAGAGTCTAATTTTTCAAAATTTTGCTCATTCTAGATTTTTTTGCTTTTTCCTGTAAATTTTATATATATACAATCAGTCAAGATTTTAAAGAGAATTGTTTTAAATCCATAGATTAGTTTTGGCAGGTTTGACATTTTAGTATAACTTTCAGTTTTCTTTGAATATGTTATCTGTTTACTTTGTTTTTTCATTAGTTTTCAAGTTTCTCACACATATGTTGAGCATAATTTCATTATGTGTGTGTTATTCTAAATGGCACGTTTTTAGGACTTTTTTTTGGTCTTTTGAGCAAGGTTTTGTTATACAGTTCAGGCTGGCCCTCAACTCACTCTGTAGCCCAGGCTGGCCTTGAACTCCTGCCTCAGCCTCCCTAGTGCTAGGATTACAGGCGTGTGCCACCACACCTGGCTGTGTTTTTACGATTTAAAATGCAATTGCCCGCCGCTGCTCCCCAGCACACACCAGCGTGTTTAAAGCCAGTCACGGATGCGTCATGACTTTGTGCCCTCTCTGAGCTCAGCCAGGTCCTTACCCCTCATCGCCTCCTTTCTGACCCAGCCTCCTCTCTGACAATGAATCTCTGGCAGCACTGGCCCTATCCAGAGGACAGGAATTGTCCCACTTTACAGGAAAATAGTTGCCCATTTTAAAATCGTTAAGTTAGTCATGATTTCTGTGTCACTTCTGTCATGTGAGGTAAGGCATGAGGCAGGGTGGCCAGTTCTTGGGAATGCAGGTCTGGACATCCCTGGGCAGTAATTATTCTGTATTAAATCTTGTAGCTGTGACCTTACTATGTGGCTTTATTAATGCAGAAAAGTACTTTTCAGCAGTTCTTTTGACTTAGGCATATATATCAGGTCATCTGTGAAAAGAAGGGCAGTTGTATTTGCCTCTTCCCAATCTGTAGTTTGCATTTTGTTCCTTCCTGAAAGAGCTCATGACAACATGAAGCTTAGCAAACACGATGGAGGAAGGCTTGCTCCTTCCCATCCTAGCCGGAAAGCACCCAGTTTCTCACACATAAGCGTGATGGAGCAGATTCTTTGCAAATGTTCTCCATCTAGATGAGAGGGTTCCCCTGTATTGAAGTTTTTCTAGAGACAGAAACTGTTCTACCAGCCTAGCTCTGAAGAGCCACAGAATGGTCGTGAGCCAAGGACTGCATGTGCTTCAGGAAGGCAGAATAGGCAGGAAAGAGCAGTCTTACCAAGAGTCTTTCTTGTAGAGGCTACGAGGAAGACAGTTCCCAAGAACAACTCAGGGATTGTTTTAATCCCCTGACACCCATAATTTTTTTCCAACATCCATAATTGTAAGGAGAGAAAATTATTTTCCTTTACAACACTAAATTTAAAGTAGTTTGTTATAGCAATAAAAGATAAGTAATAATTATTATTTATTTTCTATTTTAATGAATTTAAAACCACTTGATTATCTCCTTTCACTTAAAATATGAGCTTTGGACTTTGCTTCTTTCAAGGGGTTGTCCCATTTCATCTCAGCTGTCGATTGTGTAGAAATGAAGGTATGCATCTATTCCATTACTAGATGGTTATTTTCTGTGGAATGGGTAGTGGTAATGCCTTCTTCATTGCTGATATTATAATTTGTGTCTTTTTAAATCATCTTGTCCAGCAGTACTTGATGTCTAACATTTTTATTAATCTTTCAAACAATCAGATTTATATTTAAATTCAAAATTTTATGGATATTGTTTAAATTTTCTTCTAATTGCTTTAGGACTGAGTTGCCCTTCTCTGCTAGTTTAATAAAAAGAGAGTTTAGTTTACTGATATTGTATCTCAATTAATAATGAATTATGTGTTTATGGGATATATTCCCCAGTAAGTGTACTTTTCTTCATATCTTACCAACTTGGAATAGTAGCATTTTCACTTAGTTCTAGTTCTCTTTAAATTTCTCTTTACATCTTTCACTTCATTCCCATGATACTCAGAAGTCTTGGGGGATAGACCTTCTGTATTTCCATTACTGAGTCCTATTTTTAAGCCACTGCTTTCTGAGAACATACTTTGTATGCCACCTGTCATCTTCAGTGAGTACAAGAATATTCCGTAGGCAGGAATGAGGCCTATTTTGGTGAGTAAGAAAATTTAAGCGTATTTACTCTGCTGTTGTATTCTATCAATGTCAGTTAGATCAAGTTGGTTGAGAGTGTTGCTGGGGTCAACTGTACTCTCACTGATTTTCTGCCTATCTGATGTATCAATTTGAAAGGGAGGTGCTGAGGAGCTCATGGACAACGGAGTCTTCTTTCTCTGCAGTATCACCAGAGTGTACCTCACGTATTTCAACACTGTTATTGGGTGCAAACACATCAATGACATCCTCCAGAGCTGACTCCTTTTTCATTCTGAAATACTCCTCTGTATCCCAGACTACCTGTTGTTCTGAGTTTTGCTTTGTTAGAAATCAATAGACCTACTCTACCTTTATACTGATTAGTGTGAATGTGGTATATCGTTCTGGATACCTTCATCTTTACCTCTCAGTCTCGAGTTATACCCAACCCGGTAATGTTTTATAATTGCTATATTTAATCTTTTTTGCTTTTAAAGCAAATAGGTGCATAGTTGGATATTACTCATTATATATACATACATATATATAGAGAGAGAGAGAGATCGACATCGATCCCTTTGATCCCTCACCTGTCACTCGAGTTACGTTCGAGACCTCCGCGATAGGTGAAAATCTGCGAGATAGAAGCATTATACTTATTTTATTATTTCTATATATTTTAAGGCTTTATAAACCCACACTTCTATAAAGCCTTCTCACACTCCTGGGTGCCTTCCTGTGGAGTCCCTTCTTCCCAAAGCCGCAGCTTCCACCTGGGGCGGAGCCTGAGGGCGCCCTGGTGAATGGGCGTCTCAGCTCTGAGGGCAGGAAGGGAGGACGGGGCAGGTGTGGATGGAGGGCGGGAGCAGGCCGGGAAGCCAGCGTGTGCGGGACCCAGGGGAACTGCCGCCTGCAGCCCAACCAAGCCCAGCGCCCAGCCTGCACAGCTCGCCCGCGCAGGCCAGGACAGGCGGGGCCCTAGTGCAGGCAGGGGCGGGGGTGGTGCTGTGCACCTTCCTCGTCTATCAGCAGCGCCCACGCTCGCGGGTGCTCTCTGCTGGGCCCTGGCTGGTGATAGTGGCTTCCTGCATTTCCACTGCGTACAGCACAGTATTCATCCCCTGATGAAATGCATACTGTACAATATTTTATTTCCATTTAATATTCTTCTATTAACAATTTCATATTTTATATTGCCTTAATTATTTCAGGCAAAAATAATTAAAATCATAAATAGTATATAAATATCTATATACTGCAAAATCACACAATAGAGCGAAAGCTCCACGGTACAGAATTAGATATATTTTTTTAAAAAAACTCGCGATACAGTGAAGCCACACTAAGTGAACTGCGATAGGGCAAGGGAGGACTGTGTATGACTTTTTATTCATTCGACTTTTTTTTTTTTTGAAACTTCCCCTTCTTTTCTCTTATTTAGTTGAACAATGGCTTGTCGGCCTTTTGGCTAAGATCAAGTGTATTTAATTGGACAATTTTTATTTTCCTGTTTTTCACACAGCATATGTTATATAGGTTTGTGTAATGTTTAAGTCATTGCCTGAGAATTTACAATAATTAATCTAAATCCTCTTTCAAGTAAACTTGCCATTCATAATAGGAGATAATCTATTAGAAAGTTATTGCAAATTCTTCTCTGCTATTTCTTATGCTATCATTCCAGTTATTTATGCGTGGTCAGTGCTGTATATGTTGTCATTATTATTTGAAGTAACTACCATTTAGAATTAACAATAAGACAGGGCTTGGGGTTTAGCTCAGTGGAACAGTGCCTGCCTGGCAAGCGCAAGGTTGTGAGTTTGATTCCCAGTACCAGAACCACCCCCCCCAAAAAAAGAATTAAGAATAAGAGCACCAATGTTTCATGACTTATTCCTTGCTGACACTGTCCCTTTCTACATTCAGATCAGGTTCCTCACTGATACTATTTTCATTTGCCTCACTTCAGACATTTTTTACACAGTGGGTCTAACAGCAGTGACTGTAAATTGCTTCCGTGCTCTTTTACTTGAGAATATCTTTATTTCTGTTTCACTTGAACAGTAATCTCATTGGCTATAACATTCTAATTGCTGCCTCACTTTTCTTTCCATTTTTTAAATATTTCACTCTACTTTCTTCCTAATGATGTACATTATAATAAAAAGTACTGTATCTCTTACCCTTTTTCTCATTATGGGTGCCGTCCCTCCATTCATGGTGCTGGATTTTTAACAGACTTTTTTTCTTTAGGTTTCTGCAGTTTAACTATGATGCACGGCTGTAGGCTGAATTATATCCCTCCCAGGTATACATGTCAAAAGTCAAGCTCTTGAAAACAGAAGATGGGAACCTTATGAAACAATTAGATCTAGCTGAGGTGATACAGGTGAGAAATGTGAAAGAACTTTCTCCTTCCCTACGCCATTTCAGAGCATAGCAAAAAAGCAACCAATCGTCTGCAAGTGTGGAACACAGCCCTCGCCAGAGGTGACCCTGGAGCACCCTGAACTTGACCTCCCACCTCCCCAACTGTGAGGAGTAACTTTCCGCTCTTCATCTCACAGGTCTCTAGTAGTTTACTGTCGTCCCCATGGGAAGCTTAAGACAGATGCCTAGGTACATTTTTGCAAAATTGATCCTGCATGAATTTTATGGGATTCTTTGTTCTGTGGTTTGTTCTCTGATGTTATTTTTGAAAAATTCTCAAGCATTTCTATTTAACGTACTATTTCTAATCTCTTCTCTCTTTTCCTTTGATAGTTGCAATTATAACTAGGTTACACGCTCTGACTTTGCCCCACACATCCTGCAGGTTTTGTTGTGTGCTTAGCATTATTTTGTTCCCTTTGTGTTTCAGTGTGGCAGTATCCTCATTAACCATAAGGAAGCACCTACATTTCCCCTATGGTCTTGTGCAGTCTAAAAATGGCCCCATTGGAAATATTTCAATATTTAATTTCCTCATTTCTTTTAGTGCAAGTATTTCCTTTAAAGTCTCCCTGAGAATTTCCATTACTCAGTTTATATGACCCATCTGTTGCTGCATGTTGTGTACATTTTCCATCAAAACACTGAACATGTTCATGATATCCATTTTAGATGCAGTCTGATAGTTCCAACCTCTCCGTCACACGTTGTCTGACCCTCATTACTGCACTTTGCTTTTAGGCTATATATTATCTTTTGCATGACTTGAGCACTTCCATTGAACTCAAGGTATTGTATATTGCATAAGAGCAGCTAATAAGTCTTTAATAGTAAATAATTCATTAGTGTAAAATTTTACATTAGCCTGGCTATGAATTAGGCTATATTCAGTGTTCATTATTGCTACAGAGAAGCTTCAAATTCTTCATTTATTCCTGTTTTTGTCTCTTCTGGTTTCTTTCATAACTGTTATCTAGATAGAGCCTGTTTCGTGAAGTTTTTTCTACCATAATCTACTGTCATTACATTAGAGCCCTGATAATGTGGGAGAGAGAAAACATGCAAAATATCATGTTTGGATAGCAGTCTTGGGGGGGCCTTCTGGCAGGTGACCCTCCTGGGTTACAACACAGGTGATCACACTTTTCTGCCTTACAGGAAAGGGAAGCTAGAGGGTGCTGGAGAGAAGAAGGACAGATGCATGCAAGCGGAGATTTGAAAAGTGCATTTGAAAAGTGGAGATAAAAACAAGGGAAGGGTGAGCTTTCTCACAGTGGTGTTGGGATATTTTGTATCTATTATTTTCCTATAAAGACAATAATGAATTATCTTAAAGTTGGTGGTTTAAAGTAAAATTTATTTTCCCATTATTCCACAGAACAGAATGTGTTGCCAGAGGCACAGACCCTCTGCAGGCTGTAGGGAAGAGTCCTCACTTGCCTGGTCCAACTTTCTGGTAGTTTGGCAGAGGCAGGCTAATACTAATACCTGCTTTGGATCTACACATTCTTCAATGATTGGTCCAAACTAAGGGAAGCCAGTGTGGAAGTAGGTACACACATCACCAAGAAGGGACATGCAACATCTCAGACAGAGCACATAAAAGACATTTTGTACAAAAGTCATGTACCTTTATTACCTAATTTCATCCCTTCTCTTTCTAAGTACTTCTTCTACTCTGACAGCCACCACAGTTCAAATTACAGAAAACTCAATAGAGTGTCTATTTTCCAGCTTTCAATCCCAAGATTGAACAGGAGAGGAACTCTGGCTTCACAGTCAGTGAAAATAAAATTAAGGTGTCTATATTATATCAAACTTCGGGATAATTTCAAGACAAGGCCATGAAAAATGCATCATATTAAAATAATTGGCAGTGTAACTCTGAACTCTTACTAAATATATACAAGCAATATGTAGAAGGTAAAACTGAAAACTTAGAATATATCTGTGGAAGAAAAGGAAAGTAGACACAATTTTTCCACATTTCTGAAAGAATTAAAATGATTAAATTCAATACTATAAGGTTATAGAAAATGAAAGGTAAAATTAAAAATCTAATGCAATAGTTCTTTTTGCAAAAATCATTGTTAGTAGGGAAAAACAAGATGAACTGAACAGAAACCACCAAAAAATATTCATAATCAGCATAATTAACAGTCAATAGATATAAAGTTTTTAGAACAATTGGAAAGGTAGTAATTTTTTCTTCAGGTTATTGCTTTTATTTTATTTTAATTTAATTTTAAAGAGAAAAAAAGAAAAACACAACAGTGAAACTGAGTTTCAAAACAGGTTAGTAAGATAGTTACAATAGGTGATGCGTTGCGTATTGTGGTCTGCATAGTAGTTATTCAGAGTAGAAGATATAAGCATGTATGTTGTACAATATTAAAAAGTATAAATTTTTAAACTTTTTTGCAAGATGGTATATTTAAAACTGCAGAATATGAAATAAAAATTAAATAACATTAAAAATGAAAAATATTAGTAATGATATATTAAGTACATTACCTTGTAAGTTCTTTCTAAATTCAAGAACAAATGTCAGGAATTGAGATGCACCCATATTATATAAGGGAATAAACACATCAATGAGAAAACTAAGCAAATAAAAAGAATAAGGCACAAAATGAGTGAGTAGTTTTCTGACAGAAGATAAATTACAAATGTTCTATAAACATATATGGTATGTTCAAATATATGGTAGCCATTGAAGTACAAATATTTAATTTCAAAATTTGGTGGAGACATTTATAATTTTATTTGGAAACCCTTTCTCAGTGTTATTTTAGCTTTCTTGTTGCTGGAACACAACACCTGATACAGCTTAAAGGAGAAAAGGTTTAGTTTGGTTCAAGGTTTCAGGGGATTCAGTCACAAACAGCTGGCTGTAAGGCAGAATCACCATGGCAAAAGAACACCACAAAACAAAGCTACTTGGTTCATAGCCTCTGTGAAGCAGAGGGGCTGAAGAGTGCCTAAGAGGCAAGGACTAGAGCCACATGTAATCCTAGGGTCACTCCTACATAACCCTCTCAGACGCACCCAGGGGAGATCTGCACCCACCCCTTCAGAGGAGTCTAAGCCAGGCGGATGATGCAGTCAGGCTTAACTGTCATCGGTGTATGTTACAACAATGTTGTTGACAAATATAAAGGCAGTGAGCACAAATTCCTGTTTTTGTTTTTTTTTTTTTTTGGTTTTTCTCCGGTACCGGGAACCGAACTCACGACCTTGCGCTTGCCAGGCAGGCGCTTTTGCCGCTGAGCTAAATCCCCAGCCCCAGTGAGCACAAATTCCAAAACACAAGGCAACTGTTAATAAAATAGATGCTGGCATGATAGGATGTTTACAAACATTGATTTCAAAATCTACAGAATTATCTGATGATTAAAAATAAAGAAATAAGAAAAGGAAAGGTCATATTAGCAAGTCAATAATGACTGCTCATTTACTTTTAAAATTGAATCAGTAATTAAGAATTATAAGAATTAGAGTACACGGATGTAAGGGTTAAGAATGTATATGATGTGCAAATAAAAACTAATTCATGGGGCTGGGGATTTAGCTCAGTGGCAAAGCGTCTGCCTGGCAAGCGCAAGGTCATGAGTTCGGTTCCCGGTACCGGAGAAAAACCAAAAAAAAAAAAAAAAAACTAATTCATAATCAAAGAATTGTAGAAAAATCATAGGAGCAAAGGGTTTGCTGCCCTCAGGCTTCACCTGATGGAGTTATTTGATCCTCCCACTTACCATACTTCAATGCAGTTTATATATTTTATTTGTGTTTTATTAATCTATTCATATCTTCATCATCCTATGCCTGAATTCTATATTAGAGGCATAATCCATGCAGATAAATTTTCTACAATTCTGAACCTGGGGGTAGAGCTCAGTGATAGAAAACTTACTTCCCATACCCAAGGTTCTAGGTTTGATCCCTAGTACTGCACATTTTTTAATTTATGAAAATTCTACAAAAGTGCTTCCCCATTATTAATTATGTTTACTTATGAATGGTCATGTTCATTTTTTCATATACTTTTCTGACTTGTTTGAAAAATCTCATTATTTCAAAGTGGAATTTTTCACAAAACATATTTAAAAATAAAACTGAAGGCAAACGGTATTTACAATACATTGATTAATATGTTTAACTTTGTCTACTAAAGATAGATGTTTTTGTTTTTTCTGCATGTGTATATGACTATTTAATTCTTCTAACAAATAATAAAATATTTTTAAACACTAAACAGTGATGTGTTCCTTCTTTTTATAATCTACTCTTTGCCAAGCTGGTGTATTTTATATTAAAATCTACTGTCACCTTTCCATATGGGATACATGGATAATTGTTAGAGGAATTAAAAATGACTTTAATGACAATTAACCTGTTCAGGGAAGCTGTCATCTGGGAGCCCGTGTATATTTTTATCACCCTACATTACATCTCATAGGCAACTGCTCCATTTAAATATGAAGCTGAATTCTCTCTCTCACTTGCTCATTTTAGCCCCATTTTAACATAAACTAACTATATATATGTCCATATTCAGTTTTGTTATAGTTTTTCCAGAATTGATTTTGGATTTTTTATAATTTAAAATGCTAAGTACTTACCTGATTAAGAATTATTTTCCAATCTCATTGCCATATCAACTTGAGTAATTAACACTGGAGACAGAACAACTCACAAGCATTCTATTTCATTAATTGATTAAACCTTCAGGTTTTTTGCTGCAAATAAAAGCACAATAGAGGGAATAAAACAGCTGGAATGGTATTTCCCTGTGCCATACATGAAACTCATTGTGAATTAAAACCCCAAAAAGATTTAAAATGCATTTTAAATGGTGAACAATGACATTCAGAGCTACTTCATTTTTTAATCCAATTCTTAACAGCCTGTAACAGCGTTTCAGAAGCCCTACCATTCCTGCCAATAACCTTTCTCCAAAAAATAATTTCAGTCAGCATTATCACTCAACGTAACCAACAGAAACCAGAAATCCACTTCAAATGTCCTTCGCATAGCTTGAAGATGAATTCAAGGGTATGCAAAATGTAGGATGCAGAAGAGAAGGCCTGACTTTGACACTTACTTGGTCTGATAGAGTAATTTTGTCTCTATATAGATCTCACTGTGTAAGAGAAAGAAAGGGAAAGGAAGCTATAAAATGTCACCTTATCTAAATAAGAAAGCTGTCATTTGTGGAATTCTGTTCAAATTATGATAGATGTTCTTACTTAATGAAAGGATCTCTCCTCTCCACAGAAAACAGGTATCTGAGAAGCAAATGTAGTACAGGTAAACGGTGCTTTCCTGGTAGAAAGCTGTGAACAATAGAAATTTAAGCCTTGGTTAAAAACAGCCTGGAATTTAGAGTGTGAAGTACACACACCTCTCAACAGACTGAACAGGGGACGGTTTCCTTTACTGTGAGATTTATATGGGCTTCTCATTGGCTTTTCCCCCACATATGGTGTTCCCTTAAAAATATTCACCATGCTTAATATATTTACTTACTATGTCTTCATGATGAAATTTGAGACACTCCTTTAGTTTTACACAGGGAATATACTAGACAAGTTATAACAGTGGGATTATGTCACACAGCAAGAAATGCGAAGAAGTAAAGGACTCTTATTAAACAACAGCTAAGTAATACAGGGAGATCAGTTTTGTTTCCTTCGTCTTCTCCACATAATTTTTCTCACAACAGTGTTAAGCAGAGTTCCAATTCCTTACCATACTTCCTTTCACAACGATGAAAGCAGCAAGTGGTCCACAATTTGCCAAACTTAATGGCTCACCTTCTCCTTGCAGTCATGGTTGAAGATTCGTATATAACATCAGCTAAGTCAGGTAGTAACTTCCATGATCTTTCAAAATTGGAACATTGATTTTGGGCAAGGAAGTCAGAAAGAAATAAAAGTTCATGGTCACTAACAGCCATAAGTATTAAAGATCTCCTCTTAGAGATTTGGAAATAAATAAATGTAAGACGTGCTTTGCCCTGCTAATTGCTAGATGCATCAAGAATAACACCTTTATAAGGACAATCAAGTATCTGAAAATTAATTGGAGTAGATAAAGCATTGACAGAGTAATGGCAGATGTTCAGTTTGTGTCTGGATGTCCCCCCAAAGCCTCATGCAGTTATGGGGTAGGCTTCTAGAGTTTATGTCTGATCCATGGTCCAATGCTGAGATTATGGATGGATAGTTTACATATGTAATGGAGGGAAAGAGGCTACTTGCCGCCAGTCCTCCCCTTTGCTCTTGCTGCTTTTGCTATCTTCTGCCTCCATGAACTGTTGCTCTCTGCCATGTGCCACCCTGCCTTAGAGCCAGCCATGTATAGACTGAAATCTCCACACACTGTGAGCTAAATAAACCTCTCCTTCCTTGATTCTGGGTATTAGGTATTTTGTCTCAGCAACAAGAGAAAAGTAACTGAGACAGTGGGAATTGAAACAAATATTCCCAGTAAAGAAAACATCCAATGAATAATTTTTTCATGAAATGTAATGACTATGTAAGTGCAGAATATGTATGTATGATTTTGTATGTGTGCTGCATTTGTTGGTATGTTTGCACACTCTACAAATCACCTTCTTAAAATATTTTCTCATTTCCTTCTGGGGTGCATGACATCACAATAATTAAGGACTTACATACATTTTCATAATTAACTGGTAATATAGAATAGAATTGCATGGACTTAATTGCTTTAAGCCCATAGTTAGCATACTTAGTGAGGTAGGTCTGAAATCATAGGCATTGATATATTGAATAATGAACCAAATACCCAATATTACATGCAACTATTGACTAAGTATATAGATTTTTTCTATAATTTTGATCATCACATTTAAATCTTTTAGTTCAATTACAACTCTTAAATGATATATATAACTTGCTATGATATGAAAAATCGGAGTATGGAGACATTAATTCCGTTAAAACTCATAATTTCATACCAGTGCATATTAGTTATATAAGTTTTTACCTTCCTTTTCTTCAATAGCCCACTAGCATATGTAGGCTGTATATTATGTATCATGCCTTTATAACTTAGAAATATGGGAAAGTCCAATCCCATTTCTATTTTCTACATCCAGCCTAGCAATTCCTTTCTCTTTTCTGCTCTTTTATTTCTTTTGTTTGTTTGTTTGTTTTTGTTTTGTTTTGTTTTTTGTTTTTCTTCTGGTACCAGGAATCGAACTCATGACCTCGCACTTGCCAGGCAGGCGCTGTGCCGCTGAGCTAAATTCCCAGCCCCCTCTTTTATTTCTTGTCTTCTCCATATATCTCCTTGCCTGAATTGACTCCTTCATCTGGGCCTGCAATTTCCACTCCTCCTTCTGCACCTTGCTTCCTCTCTCTCCCATCTCCCCCTTTCTCCCAACCTCTCTCACCAACAAAAGTGTACAAATAATATGCAGGCTATTAGCAGAAAGTAATGTCCAAAGCATGCCACCTTAAACTACTCACCCAAATAAGGAAATGATTGAAATATGACGTGAATCCAAGATTAAAATTCACCATTGAACAAAAATCATTACCTATATGAGGTAAAATAAAACCAGCTTACTTACACTCATCAGATTCTTGTTTCCTTAAACTTAAAAGTTCATTGAGAAAGAAAAAAATCTCATCTACTTCATATTCAAAATCTATAAATGTCAAGAAAATTATCTTGCACAAATTAGATAATTCGATTTTAATCTTTCAACATGCAATTTTAAGATATGTGAAAAGGACTGAATTCAACTTTTCAGCTGAGATAATTAAAAACTGGACAGACTTTAGATATTTGAGAGCAAACATGCAGAACGGTAGTCCCCAAAGCAAGAGAAGGAACCCTGTAATTGCCACAGTTGAGAGCCCAGACAGAATTCCCAGGTTATGAATCAAGGAAAAGGAACCCAGCAAGAGCCCAGTGAATCTCTGCACTGTCAGTGATGGTAGTGGCTCATGGAAAACAAGGCAAATAGCACTCCCTTGAGGAAGAACAGGGGTGGAAAGGGCTGCAGAGGATAGAAAGTCTGGAGAGCTTCTCAGGGGCCCCTCAAGGGACAGCAGACTCCATGTCAGTGAATAAAGCACGGTGCACGGAAGATCATCTCTGGGAAGGAAGCTCTCGCGGCAGGGTGATGAAGAGTTCTTTGTTTTCCTTAACCTTCCAGCCATCTCTCATACTCATTCTGTTATATGGTACAGTACTCAAAGGAGCGTTTTCTAATTAGTGGAGAAATTAGCTCTAAAGACTACACCAGTTGGCCTAAAAATGATTCAAAGCAAAGCATAAATGTGTCAAATATTTTTGAGTAACACGGTTTACATGAAAACAGAACCTGATATTTATAAGAATATAGAAATACTCATCACCCAAAAGAGTAAAACTGAAAATATTCATCATAGAATAAAAATTTTCTGTCACACAAAGAAGAAGAAAAATCCAACTCATAAGGAGAAGAAAACTAGTGAATAGAAACGGATCTTGAAATAACACAGATAAAAGATTAATAGACAATAAGAACATACATGTTAGATAAATGACATGAAATATGAAAATTAAATGGAATCTTATTTCAAATTTATTTTAGCTGATAAATAATAATTTTTAAAGCATATACATTCATGGAGAATCATGGGATATTTCCATATATATATACATATTATTTAAATCAGTGTAAACATCTATCTCCTCAACATTTAGGAATTTTTTTTACTTTGAAACCATTCAAGGGGCTGGGGATTTAGCTCAGCGGCACAGCACCTGCCTGGCAAGTGCAAGGTCGTGAGTTTGATTGACGATACCGGAAATAAAAAAAAAAAAAAGAAACCATTCAAGATCCCTTTTTCAAAGTTTTTGATTATAAAAATACAGTGACTTGTCATTACGTATCATCCCACTATTGTGTAATAACAACAAACTCCTAACCAATACCTAAGTATAAATGAAACCCGTTGCTCAAACTCCAACCTTCCGGCCCCTTCCTCTCCCTGCCTCTGTTTTCCTCTGTTCTACTCCCAACTATGAAGTCATTGTTCCCAGACTCCACACAGAAGTGAGACTATGCAGTGCTCGTCTTTCTGTGCATGGCTTATTACATGTAATGATTTCCCGTTCAATCCATGCTGTAGTAAATGACAGGATTTCATTTTTAAGGCTGAACAGTATTCTAATGTGTGCCTATACCACGTCCCTTTCCCACTCACGAATTAATGGACACAGGTTGTCCTCACGTCTTGGTGACTCTGAAAAGTGCTACCCTGAACATGATAGTGCAATGCTTCTTACATACTGAATTCACTTCCTTTGGATCTACACCCAGGTAGAGGGATTTCAGGACAAGCCCTCTTACCAACAGTCACCTTAATGTAATTGAAATTAACACATCAACTACAAGAAAATTGTGCTTGAATAAGAGTTCACCCGCTAACTTACTGATGCCCACAATAAGTTCATTTTGAATACTAGTGCTATGCTGCAAATATTTGGAAAAAAAAAAAAAGAAAAAAAACCACAGTATTGATACTACATTTATTTAAAATTCAATTATTGAATCAAGCCATAATATTGAATTTCTTATTAATCATCTTTGAATATTTTTATTAGTTTTGATTTTACATTCAAATATTTGTCTTGATAAACAGTACAGCTATCATTTTCTTTATGTTTTTATTCCAAGCAAGTGATATATTAATTTTAATATGTTCCCACTGCTGTTAACTATAAACAGAAAAACAGGTTAAAAATAAAGAGGAAAGGAAAAAATATATGCTATGTCAGCATTAATCCAAAAAAATCTGGACTGAGTACATTGAGATTCAAATTAGACTTCAGAATAGACTATTTACCAGAGATAAGGAAAAGAACATTATTAGATTGGTCTAGTTTTTACAGCACTCCACACCCTATAATCTGCTTATTTGTTGTCATCTATCTTATTTTTTACTGGTACATGTTTGCAATACACAATTGGCATGCTCATTGTGGAGAGTTAGCACATACGCATATGGCGTCTCAGTCCTTTCTACTGCCTTCGTCTTCCCGACATACTTCTGCTTTCCTCTTGTTTCTCATTCTCTTTCCCAAGGAATATTGAAAACGTCAGCATGCACAATCTGATTCCACGTTACTGGCTATAGATAGTTGCAACAGAAAAGCTACTTGGAACCTCAAAGTTTAATTGGGTCAAATTTTTGAACTTTGCCTCTGAGAAATGACATTTTCAGTGCTATGAGCACTTTGTTTATCCAATTTCTATACTAGACCTAATCTTAGCTTAGAGTTGTGTATAATTACAAAGTTTGTCTTATTTCAAAGCCCAGATTCTATATACTCTAAAGTATATGAAAAGTCCCACCGAGCTATCAAACTTAACAATGGAAAGAAATTACAATAATTTTCCTTATGTATTGTTGTTTCATTTTTCTGCATTTTGTGGGTTTTAGAATATGACATTTTGATGTTCACCTATTTTTACTGGAAGTTACCAAATTGGAAGTTGCACCAAATAATGTTATTTATAGTGAATATAATCCTCACTTTCTTAACTAATATATTAGACTAAAATATTAGCATAAATTATTAGAATAAACTATTAGACAAAAATATAACATGGGGAATATTTAATCTGGTGCTTGTATTCCTAGTTAGTTTTAGGGAGATGAAATTACCTGTAAGACTGTCAAATAGATTAGAAATCAGAAAGATTAGGAGAATTAAATTTGGAGTACACACCAGCCGAGATAAGCTGTGCTAGAAAACATGACTTCAGTACTACTTTTTAAATTTTAAGATATGTTTTTAGTTTTTCTTTTCTTATTGGTACATGTTTGCAGTACATTATGAATTCATTAATCTTGAGGAGCTGGTACACGTACATGACATTTCTCATTTCCTTTTATAACTCCCTCCTTTCTTTCCTCCCCTATACCTCTTGGAGATATATATATATTTTTTTTTCTTGCAAAAGAACTGTAACAAAGCATTGAAAATCAATAAAATGATTAATTATGTACCTTACTGTAATCTCAGACTCACTGTAAGATATAACAACAAATATCACCAATCAGGATCAAAATTAAGGATAGTCAGAAGGAAATTATGCCACAAAATGAGGAGAAAATATTTCAAATGTTACTGTGCTGATATCTCTTCAAACTGCCTCTCATCACTTTCTTCTGTTTTTCCTCTCTCTCTCCCTCTCTCTCTCTCTCTCTCTCTCTCTCTCTCTCTCTCTCTCTCTCTCTCTCTCATTTACCCTATAAAATTTCAGAAAATATATAAGAAACTGAAAATCATCTTCATACATAGTAATGCTACATGCTGTATTAGTAAATATGTTTCACTGTTGGAAAACAAATCTAGTTCATACTCAATAAAATCTGATCCCGTTCATTTACCTAATCTCAAGAGGTGGTATCATGAACAAATTTTTTAAAACTTGCCTGTAACAATAATTTGGTAATAGTTGTTAGGGTCCAGGAGATTAGCCACTATTTGTTATACAAAGTATCAAAATGAATGCATATAAAGAGGAAGGAAAAAATAAACATGAAACTTGCTGATTAAATAAAGAAATGAAAAGCTATATATTCATACCTGTACAATTTTATATAAAGAGCCCCTTGGGTAATTTTAAGTCACGTGCCAAATTCAATTCAGAAATGTTTATTTGGGTCTGCATAAAATTCTTCATACTGTGTCAGTGGACTCACAGACTGTTCACAGACTCCAGGATAAAAATCGTTCTTCTGTTTGAAAGAGGCAAAGTCCTTCAGCAGGGGCGATAAGTCAGTCCAGTTCTCAGGCTGGTGAGAGAAAGTTGTGAATGTATAAAGCCAAATTCACTGCGATCTCATTTTTTGATATTTCATTTGATATATAATAGAGCTTTTAATGTGTCAAAACTTCTAAGACCTTTTGTGCAGGTGAAAATATTTAGACTCGTAGTAAAACTGTAGTTGCCCACAACCTACACTGTTTTAATTTAGTGGGAGTCAAGACAAAAATCTTAATACAATAGCTATTAAAAGGACTCATTCTTTTCAGCTTTATATATACTTTATTTCACTTTAACTCTCTTGCATAAAACTATCAGGTAATTTTATTCTCATGGCAATTCTATTGCTAGAGTTAGATACACTACCCAGAAATTTTGGATATATTTGTAGAGAACTATGTGATTCTCCCCATCACCACCACACACAAACACAGTAAAATATAATAATGGCAGAATATAGTAACAAATAGTCATACCTTTACCTGGCTCTTCCACAGTGCATCATGATAAAAAGTGAAGTTTTAAAATCTGTCATGATAATTACTAACGCAGCCTAGTTCACTCTGATGTAAATCTCTGTACCTTAAACTCCAGCTTCGCACTATGATTCTTTCATATGTAAATTTGTCCAAACATAATCCTGTAAAAATCATATCGTTTACACATGTATCACCCATAGCATTTCTTCATGCTTTTGTCTAGCTGTACTCACAAACACTTTTGCACTCATAGGTTGTGGATTTTGGAGGGTCTGGATCTAGGGTGCGTGAATGTGGACTCAGATGTGATAATTAAATTAGTTCTCTGATTGGTTTAGCATGATTCTAGGGGTGGATAATGGAAACCTCACCCTGGGTGTGTGTGGCAGTGAGCAATAGGTTTTTGCCTGACTGGAATTTAGACAGAGAAGAAAGAAGCCATTATATAATGGATGCAACTAGAGACCTTACTGATAAGTGAAATAAATCAGACTCACATGTGTAAACATCGTATTGTCTCCCTAGCATAGGAACCTGAAAGAGTAATGAAATCTGAAAGGTACAATAGATATTGTGAAAGGGAAAGAAACTGCTCAAATGGAAAGAACAACTGGGATGAGGGAAAAGAGAAAATAAATAAACAAGGAAGGGAATAATTATACACACACACAAGAGAACTAAGGTAAGTGTACTCCTAAATTCTACTGGTTTATTGAAAGGAACAGTTAATGTTTAATTGTTCAGTCAATCTTACATGCCTATATCTAGTTATCTGAGTAACTAATTTGAAAATAACAATATGTAATATAACAACCATTGATAATTTCCTACCACATTGTTTGAAATTCTGTATCATTTTCATTGTTTTTGTGTTGTTTCTTTTGTGTCTTTGTATTTGTGAATTTGCTTTTGTTCTTTTCTCTTTAAAATAAAAAAAATTTAAAACAGAAAGCAGCCAAGTTTTCTGCTTTCTGCTTCTGTCTGCCGCAGCCTGGACTATTTCTCCTCTGCCTCACCACCCTGCCCTGGAGGCAGCGGACTATGGACTGACACCTCCACCAACTGTGAGCTAATAAACTTTCCCTCCTCTAACTTTGGGTATTGGGTAATTTTTCTCAGCAACAAAAAATAACTAAGACAGCCTTGGATCAGAGCTAAGCAGTAAGATTTGTAATGTTTATCCTTGACATCTTTGCACTTTGCCACATCCTTTATAGCACCTTTCTGTGTTTTGCTTGTTTTTTCTATTTTTGTGCATTCTGCAACTCTCCAGAATCTTGTCCCTCTTCCTGTTTCTCTTCTGGACCGTGAGAAATGTCTCTACAGACTCAGGGCTACCTATCATCCTAAATGGGTGAGTTCTTCAACTCTTTGAGAGTCACTTCCTCTCCTTTAAAACAACTAAAACAAAGTGAAGTTGTTAGGAAGCTAAAGCAAACCAATCTATGACAGTGACTGTCACACTTACACCAAGAGCTAGAATTTTGTTTCTGTTGGAAGAATCTAAATGTCACTTTAAACAATATATGACTTAGAACTTACATAGGTTTATTTGCCTTTGGAATGTTGCCATAAAACACTGGGATAAAGTTTCAGGAAAAAATGCCTACTATGTTCCAGATGAACAATGTAAATGCTAACAGAATAGACAAATTGCTATAAGGACCCTTCTTGCTCTTGCTTGGACTATTTTCCTTGACATGTTTTTCTAACGTGAAGGCTTGTTTCCAAAACAAGAGTAAATATACACAGGATGCAATATTCATTAAATGGATAATCCAATAGTGTGATTTGGGGAATATTTTCTCAAGCTCAAATTACTTTTCTGGCATACCCACTGATGATATTCAAAATGCAAGCTTTGTGAAATGAGAGAAATCATAATTTGCAAGAATCTCAACTTAACTGAAAAAGCACAAGGAAATCAATCATACTTAACATATTGCATTAGCACTGCAGGAAAAAATTCAAATAAGGAAGGGAGAGGTAACTGAATATAGAAGTATTAAAATATACACTTATTTATAAATTTCACATCACTATAACTACAGCCAACCTATTATGCTCAATGACCACACTTGGATAAACGTTGATTTTCAAAATCTAAATTTTCTTTATCGCACTTTAACAAAAATACTGGTGGTTCCAAGTCATTCTAACAGACATATGTTTGAGTAACATATGGAAAACACTGTGAAATTTGATACTGTGTATAAACAAAAGATAAAAGGATTTTAAAAACTGTGAAAAAACTCACATTTTTAATGAAATCTGAAATTTAAAACTTCAACGAAGTGCCTATGTATTTTGAATATGTTAATGTACAAAATTCTGTAACTGTATGTCATAGGTGGTATTATTTGTTCCAGGTTTTACAGTAATGAGGATAATGATGTAAAAACCCCAAAGAGAAGCACAATGAAATAGAAAATGAATACAGCACCTTTATATTTACCTGGGAAATCTCATTTCTAACACCTTCTCAGTCAATCCAACTGCAAAATAGAAAAGGCAACAGCTCGTGAGGCACATTTTCAATCATCTTGAAATGCCCTTTACCCTAGTAATTTACTTTCTCACTCTGCATGCATTTTAAATGACTACTTTGCTAAAATGTGAGATGTTAAAAAGTAAAATGAACATATCGTGCACTAAAGAAAAATGTAGAGGGAAATTGAGGTCATTCAAATTATTGGTAAGAGGTTTATCATTCATAATGATGATCATGAAAGCGAAAAGATGGAAGGAAACTGGCAGCCCAGACAGCGCGTAACAATGGTTTCATCCTCCTAGGAAGCAGCTCAGACCCTGCGGAAGCCCTTGTCCTCTGCCACATTGCCTGCTGCCGGGTCAGAGCATCGATCGAGCGTAAGGCCTCACTGCACCAAGTGGTCGGGAATGGAAGCCTGAGAACCAGTAAGAGGGCAATTGTTTCAAGAATTTGTTCTAAATTAGTGTTTTTCTTCTCCAAGTGCAAAAGTCACATTTTCAAAGTGTTTCATAGCCTAAAATATGATTACTGCATACATCTGGACGAAGTCTAAACTCTCATCTTCATTAAAAATTATAGTGGTATGTCTAGTCCTTGTCCCAAGCCCCTACTATTTTTGCCTTTCTTTTAGTACATTTAGATGGGTTAATATTTACCACAGTGGTCTTTGAGGTTAATAATTTTCCCTGATAATATAGTGGGAAGTACTCAGGACACATTGCATATAAGCGTACATATTTTTAAAATTTGGCTAAGACCATTTCTTACTGGAATGACACAAAAATATAAGCCTGAAATAGAACTGATAACTGTCATTGTATATCCCAATAAATTTGAGATGGAAAATGAAACTCTTTTCATGAATTGTTAGAAGAAAACAACAATAAAATCAGAAACAAAAATAGTTCTGTAGAACTTATACCTTGTTTGAGGTTTGAGGAATTTTCTGGACCTTCTGAAATCATCATTATCTTATTTATCGCTTCTGATGCATATGTTGGATCTGCTTGCTCACAAAACAATGTAACCTAGAAATTCTGAAGTTTTGTTTGAGAAGCAAAACACTCACAGTAAATTTAATGCTTCATCGCAGCAATTATATTAACTAAGATTTTTGGCAAGTGTTTCAGTATTTTTTTGGTTTTGGTTTTGGTTTTGGTTTTTCCAGTACCGGGAATTGAACTCACGACCTTGTGCTTGCCAGGCAAGCGCTGTGCCGCTGAGCTAAATCCCCAGCCTGTGTTTCATTCAGTATTGTATTTCTTTCTTTAGTTTAATTTATATGTGTGTTATAAAATAGAATTGCAAATATTTTAGGAACTCAACTGGAAATAAATAAATACAATGACATTCTTTACATAACTTTTGGTACAATAAACAAGAAGAGTAAGCAATTATACCACCAACTGCCCCAAGGCCAGAATTTTAAACATGTGTCCTTTCCATGCATTTTAAAGCAATAATTACTGTTTCACTAAATCTCTTTTCTGTGTAATATACTTTCTTGTGTATGAAGAAAAATTACTTAACTTTTAATATGATGTAATATGCTTTTCAGTTTTGAAAGAGTTCTGAGTGTGGAAATAAATCTACAAATCTTCTTCTTAAAAGTATCCCCACGTCTTTTGCTGTTTGGGAAACTGCTGTCCCATTTTCAGTCACCTACCTTTAGCCCAGCTCCTTGCCTTTCTGTCCTTAATCCTTCTCCATAAATTAGCACCCCGCTCCCTAATCACCTGGGAGAATCTTTTCATAACTGCCCACAATTTCTCTCTTCCTCCATCTGTATTTGAAATCAACGTCAAACGCAAGAAGAAGCATTTCTTATATCACACAAATCCAGGGCAGTTTTCTATTTGGCAAACTGGTTTCCTTCCACGCCTTTTGAAAGCTTCTCCAGTAACTGTCCACTGTGGTTACTTAAGTCTCTTCCAGCATTTTTTCTTATCGCATATTTCCATTTACTGCCCATCTGTGCTTCCAAAGAAGATGATTGTTATTTCAGACGTAAGTCTAATAATTTTTACTGTACTTTTCATCACTTTCAGTCTATTTCTTAGTTTAGTAGTGTTGCAGATATTTTACTCTGATTATTCTTCCTAGTCTCATTGCTTTTGAAGTGGAAACCAACTTTTTAAATCTTGTACACACGAGTTTTTTAATCAGTTGGACAGGTTTTATTTCCCAAAGAGTTACTTCCCTCATACATTGCCATTTCCCTTAGGATTCTTTAAGTAGCATTGCTAAGAAATAGAATTCAAACTTGTGCAGGCACAGTTATGGGTGAAGAATTCTTGCAAACAAGTAAAAATACTGAGTGACTTCCAGATGACTTCACTCGTCCTACGGTTCTCGCTAAATTTACCTCAAAATGGAGACAAGGAAAAAGAGATCCAGCCCATCTCCAGCTATATCATTTGTTTTTGCTACATGACTAACAGCCTTCCCACTTAAAGCAATAAACATTTACTAGGTCACGGTCCTGCAGCCTGGAACGTGTTCTGGCCCAGTGGAGCCACATGAGACTGTGTTCACCGGGTCACACATGCAATTCCAGGGTACACGGAGCTTCCTGCATAAGCTACCAGTCAGTGTCCAGGCAACTGGGTATCATGTCTCACACCCTACAGACCGGTGTGGATTCTGCGTATGGCAGCTGTGCCCCAGTAGCAGTGAGCTGGAGCACACAGTGATCACCAAGGAAGTTCTCAAGACTCTGTTGTGCCACATTTATGATATCTTGTTAGCCAGAAAAAGTCCCAAGGTCAAGCACAGATTCCAGAGATCGAGGCCAAGAGACAAAGCACAGTATACAGGGCTGCCACGGTACATCAGACAAAAACATTTATTCAAATATTTCCCATAACTTCCTAGTTTTACATTCTCCTCATTAGCTACCATCAGGTTTGGGGTGCTTTTCTTTAGTAATTCGGAGGAATTCTTTCTAAAAGCATTATGTGATGGATTATATACCAATTAAGAAACTAGCAACATACATCCAACATACTCTGTGTGCAAAGATTGCTTGAAACTGTAGCTCTGAAAAAGTTATAAATATTTAATCTATGTTGTTCCAATAAGCTCCTCAAGACAGAGTTGCTTTCCATTTTCATCACAAAAGACAAGAATGCAGTGATATCTTTTTATCATTGGAAGGTGTTTTTATTGACATAATCAAGATTGTCGTAAGGAAGATTTTTATATAACTCAGAATTATTTATTCTTTGATTTTATATTTATTTTTGAGGATACAATGATTTTCCTTGTTTTATTTCTGTTAGTGATACTACTGTGTGTAAGATGCACTTTGGGCTATGGCAATATATTGTTGAGTGAGAGAAGAAAAGTTCATGTATGAGTAGAGATTATGTTCTGGTAGAAGTATTCATCCATAACCAACACTGATAGAAACAGCACATGATTCTCATCTCAATCTATGTTACCACAGATACAAAGATTACAAAAGTCACTGACTTTTACACATGCTTATTTTTGAAGCCACAAACACGACAAAGTAATGTCAATTGAGCTATTGAGTAAATACTTACAGTACCTACTCGTCTATCTATGTGAAGTATTTTCAAGTGAATTAAATAAGTAAAAATAAAGCATCCATATGTTGAATTTTGAGGACTGTAATGACTTCTCTTCAATCCATGTCAATAGTTTGATTGCTGGTTTATATTTGAAAATGACTGATGTAATGTCAATATCATAAGTATAAATGACATGTACTTTTATATACATGCATATATAGACAGCTACAGGATCTAATACTTGATATATATTTTAGCATAATATTTGCTAAATTATGAATACATATGATATATCTAAAATAAATTAAGGATGATATGAACTTCAGTGTTAAAATTGTAATCTTTTATTTTAAAGAGAAAAAGGAAACAGTAACAAAATTCCAACACTGAAGACAAAAAATACAAAAACAATAAAAACAATACAGGATTTCAAAGCAAGATGATAGGAATTAACAGTGGTTGTCATATTACATACTGTTATCTTCAATGAAGTTGTTCAGATTACCAGATACAAGAATGCAAGATTGATCAAGCAATTAAAAATAATAAGTAATGAAAAACATAGAAATCATACAGAGCATCATCAAACAAGATGGTAGGAACTTAGCAGTGGCTGTTACATTGCATATTGCTGTCTTCAAGCCAGTTGTTCCAACTACCACATATAAGCATGCAAAATTGGCAGGAGAAAAGGAAAAAAAAAACAATTTAAGCATTAACCCTTCCTTTCAGTAAACCAACAGACATCAGCAACACACTTATCCCAGTTATCATTCTGTATACATACATATTTTTTCCTTCAATTTTAAAGAGAAAATATCAAAAACAAAGTAACAAAAACATAGGCATTAACAAAACAGCATAAAAATAGTACAAATGATACAGACTTTCAAAACAAGGTGCAAGGAAATCAACAACATTTGTTATATTGCATATTTCTATTTTCAAAGTAGTTGTCCAGATTACCAGGTATAGGCATAAGTCAAACAATTACTGTTCTTTTCAACAAACTAGTAGAAACTAGTATTGCTAGCATTAGCTTAGCTATTTTGTGTATATAAATATATCTATTTTTCCCTTCCTTTGTTTTCTTTTTTTTTCCGCTTTTCCCTCATCCTAGTTGTTATCTCTAATCTGAGCAGTCTCTTTCCCTTTCACAATATCTATTGTAGTTTTCAGATTTTATTAACTCTTTCAGGTTCTTATTCTAGGGAGGCAATACGGTGTTTACACCTGGGAGTCTGGTTTATGTCACTTATGAGTATGGTCTCAAGTTGCATCCATTTACCTATAAAAGCCTCTAGGTTATCTTTCTTTATAGCTGAGTAAAAATTGTGATATTTAAAATTTAATCTGTTTGGCTGGGCATGATGGCACATTCGTATAATCTCAGTACTCCAGAGGCTGAGGAAGGAAGATCACCTTGAGTTTAAGGCTAGCCCAGCCTATGTAGTAAGTTCAAGGCCAGCCTGAACTGCATAGCAAGACCTTGTCTCAAAACATAATAAAGTTAATCCACTGGTAACTGAATGAGGAAAAGTTTGGTGTATTATTTTCCTGTGAATGTGAACATATAATTAATTATTTAAAGTGGACACAAAATATTGTTCATCAGTTTTCATTTAATTCACTTATTTCACACAAGAAAAATCTGGACATTAGGAATAAAAAGATTATATATAAACAAATGCTAGAGAAATAATGAATGACCAGAATGCATAAAGAATAAAATATGAATTCAATCCTCTTACTTTTATGTAAATGCAAGCTAGCTTTTTTAGAGATGACACATAAAGCTAGAATTTCCTTTTTTGCAATAAGTCAACATCATGGTTTATCTTCTAATAAAAGTGTAATTTCTGTAAAATGCTTATCTAGATTAAAAAGGTAAACTCTTATTCATAAGAAGTGAAATACATATCCATACTAAAACATGAAAACAACTTTCTCCAACTTCTTAGAATGCCACGGTCCTCTGCTCCAGAAAGCCCTAGACAATGCAGGAGCACAACTTTCCTACTGACAAAGTGAGTAATAGGAATATTGGTTGTGATACATGGGCGGACAGGGGTTGTAAATGATGTTTACTATGGAGTCTTTCTACCCTTAAGTACTTCCAGCGCCCTGTGCTACTCATTAAAAATGTATTTCATGTGACCAGGAGCAATTTTAAATAACCTCACAAGAGAAGTTGTGTGATTCAGTGGCATGAATTTAATTGCTTTAATTCAGAGATAAGTCCTGTTTCCCAGGAGGGTACTTATTGCTATTACTTGATAAAAATGATAAATCCTTTCTATTAATTTGTATCACTGTAGCAGCAATTTTATCAGATAATGTATCAACATATTATATGCTGTGCCACAAAATCCTGAAGGCAAAACAAAGTGAAGACCTTTATTTAGCAAATTCTGTTCTTAGCACTGGCTTTTACATGAACATACAACTTAAATATCTTTTCTATCATCCAAAGCCTTTGGAAAACTAAATCACAACACCTTCACAAAGAATTATACTATCCATCAGATTTAAAGAACAGACTGATGAAAACTTAGTCATATATTTGAAATAAGGAGTTCATCAGTACACAGAACCTCAGCAACCAATATGGTTTAAGCTACACACTGAACCATAATGCTTTGGAAAAGGTCTACTATAATTATTTAAACTTTGCTTAAAAAATGTAACTTGAAAGAAAAGGATAAGAGTACAAGCAAGCTTAGAAAATATGAAGAAGAGGACAGACACCTTGCATACAAATGAAAGCACATGAAATTTGAGCAACTTCCGCCATGAAGACACTTCTTTAAGTCTCAGAATTCATCCTGTAACTTGCCAAGCTAATGGCATACTGCATATTCCTAATGGGCCCCATACAGGAGCTAAGGAATACATCAGGGAGATATGAGACAGAACCATGGCAACTGACAATCAGTCATAGTCATAAATAGTTGTGAAATAAACTACAGAAATAACTCTCCCTCTGATAGGAGACAGTTACTACATCACACGCAGAAATATTCTCCTATCATCCAGTTTTGAAGGAGAACTTTGAAATCTAGATGTTCATGTAAAATAGTACAATTTTCAAATGTGAGAAAAACCTTGTGTGCACCGTGTGTATCTACATGAAACATATCTTCAACGATTCTTAACTCATAGTCTCATTATAAACAGTCTGGAAATGGTTTGATGGGCTACAGTAGCACTTTCAAGACTGTATTGTGATGGATTTGCATAACATAGCATCTGAAATTTACTCAAATGTTCTGGCTATGAAAATATGTTTTGATTCAGATATAGTAATATTGAGGTTTCTAATATAAGTTGAATTATTTTCTCTCTCCCTTTCTCTCTTTCTCTCTCTCTCCCGCTTTCTCTCTGTCTTTCTTTTCCTTAACCCCCTCCCTGTGTGTGTCTGTCTCTGTGTGTGTCTGTGTGTTCTAGTTCTGAAATGACATTCAAACATGCATTCAAACATACATTCAAGAAATATTTACTTGTTGAATTTCTGATGCTATACATAAGAATTCCTTTTGTTCCCTACAAGATAAGCAATAGTAGACAAGAAGTAAGAACTTTTAGAAAACGTCAACCACTGATACAGTATCACCTTTTCTCATGAAATCTGGCAGAAAGGCCCTGAAAACAGGAGACTGCGACAAGTTAATGAATTTATGTTTCTTCTTTGGATTAATACATTAAAACACTTACTGTACTTTCAGGAAAAAAAACCTTAAGAATAAATAAAGTGTGTTTTTTATAATCTATGGGACCCAAGTGTGGTCAGAATCCTACTGTGAGTGTTATTCCGAGGTGTGCATGCTACTAGGTCAGTATTTGGACCCAGGTACTAGCACAAAGCTGGACAGGTGCTCAGGGAAGGTGCCTAAGTGGAGGCCCCATCACAGCCCAGACCTTTCCTGTTGTGTCAGTGTAGCTGCTTCCACATCCTGGCAGGGGGATGGCTGCCTCTTATAGATGAATCACAGCAACTCTTCAGTGATACCTCTCCATAAAAGTAAATCTGACACTAACTGAGGACCCTAAATGGTACTCACTATTAAGGGTGCACTAGCATATTTAACAGAAATCAGAGATGGTCTTTAACCATTGTGCTACCTGCATCAGAAAAGAAAGCTCCCGCCCACAGTATAAAGTATATATTTCATGCATATTTTATTCTGGCTCATCTACCCAGCACCAGTGGTGGTGAGGAATTTGTAGATGAAACAGAGGAATGAGCCCAAGGGAAGGGCAAAGGGAGGATGCAGTGGGTACCAGTGGTCAGTATCTTTAATCACTGTACACGTCCTCTGCCCTCAACTCAGGGGTGTTTAGAATCTGCAGGAAACAATGTCTGCTGTAGAAAATGTTCAAAATCTAGTCCAGAGCTTGCTTCTTGTGGCAGTTCACATTTTTCTGGAGGAAGCTGTATTTTGTTTTACTTTTATTTTTGATTTGTCATCTTCTGGGGTAGCTCACACATTGAGTTATAGTCAGACAGCCCATCGTGCCAGGTTAACTGTGAGCCGTGGGTGAAATATGTCACCCCAGATGACAGATAACTCAAAAACTCCCAATGCTCCTTTCCTTGAAATCACTAGACCATGGCCATTCAGCACTGGGGGAGGAGAAGCCAGCAACAAAACAAGAGAGCATAAAACAAATCAAAATTAAACAAAGATAACAGTGACAAAACCCATGACACTAACACACTACTGCAAAAGGTGAATATTATTTCATTAATATCTTTGTGGGAACTATTGTACTTAACATAAATTAACATAAGGAATATTTAAAGACAAAATTACAGAGGTACAAATTTCTACCAATGAACAATGTTAAACAAAATGTTATTTCTGTGTTTTATGCAACAATAGCTCTGTGATCAGAAGGACACTATCTCCCAGAGCACACTATTTTCATTAGTGAGTCTAAGTATATAAAGGCTCATCTAAATGCAGTATCTTTGTTTACTTAGATATTAAAGTGACTTCCCCATAGTGTATGCTTACTTTTTACAAAATTTCATGAAAATTAAGATTCATTTACTATTATTTTTTCTTATTTTCCTTCTTATCCTGGGCCTCTTTATCTAACTTTTAAGAATGTGTGTGTGTGTGTCTCTTATGTTAAGATCACAAGAGTGATTGCCACCTCATGCTTCCACTTATTAAGAAAGCGGGAACAGGTGATGACATTCCACAGTATTTATTGATCTGTCTTCAGCCTCTGTGTCAATTGGCAAAAACCACATGTAGAAAGTGCTGCTGGTGACAATGTCCTTACCACCCCACCACCTACTAGCTGGAGGCAACAAATGGGATCCCAGCAGAGAAAACTGCAACTTTTATAGTCCTTGAAGCAAAATGAAAGCTATTTTCGCTTCAAAATCAATAACTCTACAGTGATTTGTGACGAACAGGATGAAGGCAAGTCATACATTCTTTGGGATGCACTGGAGAGATATTAACAAACACAGTCACCAAGTGAATTGTAGCTATCTGGAGACCATTAAATTTCTCTTAACTCTGAGAATTATACAATTCTGATTTTTAAAAAGCTCAAAACTGTAAGTACATATATTTTAAGATTTGTAGGAAGAACCTGAAGACTTCAAAAAATATTTGTTCAAGCACTAAAACAAATATTTGTTGAACAGGCTAAGTGAGGCAGCTTCAGAAAGATTTGGTTTTGCCTACAAAAAGCTCTATAGCTGAGCACTTTGGAGATGCATTCAAGTTGATCTGGACCTTTTCAATTCAAAAAGAAAGCACTGAGCCACCTACATCCATGACATTTACATACAGGTGTTTCTCTTATTCATAAAAACATGTAATTGTATTTTAGTACCAAACCATGGTAGCTTCTCTTCCAATGATTTACCTTTCAAGTTCTTAAGAAAGGAAATAGTGACACAGTTGTCAAAAAGTATGCTAATTACCCACTCACCAAGTTTACCATCAACCAGGCTTAGCCTCTTAAACTTAAATTGAAAAAGAAAATCATCTGACAGTTACTTGTATAGCAGAAGATGCCCTCCCCAGCCATTATAGTTCAGTTTGTTAGTTGCCCAGGTAATAGCCCCTGTTCCAGTTTTGGTTGCTTCTGTCTCTTAGAAATGGCTGATCATTATGATGCACATTGTATAAACCAATTCCCAATTGACAAGCGATCCTGCCTCTGTACTTCCTGCTTGCTTATTTCATATAAGCCCTAGACCACCAGTGATCAGAGCCTGATATTCTGGGAATGATCCTGATCAGTGCCTGTCAGTGTAAATAAATCTGTCTCCAATCCTGGGTGTTGTTTCAGTGTATCTGCTTGCCTTTGCATCCAGTGTGTCAGCCAAAAAAGACTGACTATGCTGAACCCTTTGGTTGCCAGTCATGGCCCTTGCAGGCAGAGCAAGGGCTTCTCCAGTTCCCAACAGGTAGGAACCTCCTTGGGATTTCTCAAGTCCCTTCTGAGGTCTGGAGAAAGATTCCCAGCTCCCTGCTGAGGGGCTTGCATAGACCCTGAAGGGAGGAGGACATAGTCTGTCTGTCTACCTGCCTGATTCTGGTAAGAGCCTGGGAGGCACCCCAGTTAGTCTACCAGTCCTCCTCAGTTTGAGCAGAAGAGCTTGATCAACTCTTGCTAGTTAAGGCCACTTTCAAGGGAAAGGAGGTTGGAATGTTTAACCTCTAGTGCCTGCTGAATAAGTGTGTGAGTGAGTGGAGTGGACACTCTCCTGCAGTTCTGCGGCAATCAACATATGGCATAATGGAGGCCTTTCACCCTCTTGTTAGTTAAGGTCACCCTCAAGGGAAGAGGGGTTGGAATGTTTAGCCTACAAGTCCCTGCTGAATGAATGTGTGAGTGAGCGGAACAGACAGTGTAGACAATAGGCTGCTCTGTCTGTGCACCCAGACTGGAAAGCACTGATCTCCATGACTGGGCCCTCACCTCTGGTTCTATATCAAATCAACATATGACATAATGGAGGCTTCACGCCCTCTTTTGCTAAGTTGCACTGAAGTCCTCATGAGGGGCTTGGCCAGATGGGCATCCAAATGGTCTGTCTCTGAGGGGCACTCACCCTTTGTGTGTTGCACCATCATTCAAGGGCACACAACATACAACATAGGGAGACAGAATGGGTGTGAGCCAGAGTAAACACGTGGTCATAATGGTAAAACTATCCATCAAGGGAGATGACACAATGAAAATAAAATCTCAAAAGCTCCTTGCTTTTTGTGAAGCTGAAGGGCCAAATCTTTGCCAACTGTCCATCTAAAGGGATATTTGATGTTAAAATTATCCATTGAATTTGGAACAAAGTGACAGAGCCTGATGAATGAGGCCATCCAGAACAGTTTCCTTATATTGGCTCCTGGCTCAAACTTGTCAAAGCCTCCCACAGGGGCTCCACACCTGTGCTCTGCATCTCATTAAAAAAGAGAAAAGAGAGGCCCGTTCTTCCTGCGAATTCCACCTTGGCACCTTTGTTGGCTGCCACAGTTGCTATCAACATTATAGCTTCACCCGCTGCTCCCCACTTGTCTGCTTCCAGCCAACTAAACTCGTTCCAGCTAGCCATTCTCTACATTTGGCCACATATCTCCCCCACTCCACCCCGGAGATGCTCTTGTTCTTGTCAGATGGCATCATCTAACACCCCTGTAGATGACTGTCATCAATTCCATCTGAGTCCCACATTTTGACTGAGGAAAAAGTAGACTGTCATCCTGACAAATGAGTTGCATCCTGTTGGGCCTGTATAGGTAGGACAGACTAAGGTCTATCAAATTGGGCCTCAGGAGCTCATGGTCATTGCAAAAGTTGAGGACAAACTTGTGACTTTCCTAGTAGACAATGAAACAGCACTCTCTGCCTTCAAAAGTTCCCTCTGTCAAAAAGTTACCATCACCAGGGCAATTAAGACTCTTCCCTCTTGCTCCTTCTGCCAGGCACAAACTTATAGCCTCAGAGGATATCTCCTTCACCCCAAGGCAGTCAGCCTTCTTCTCACTTAACACTGCACATTCAACTTTAACACTTCTCTGAGAGGAAGATGACACTTGCATCATCCTGAGAAAGATAACCATAATCCTGAAGTTCTGAAAACTCTCCTTCCAGAGATATAAGCTAAAGGCCCACTTCTTTGCCTAACCATCAGCCATGCTTCCTTGCCATGACCCCTATTGCTAGCAGATGTCACAGGAGCCACAAACAGGTATCCAGCCACACATCAGCCTCATAGACTGTTAATCACCTTGGGTAAGATCTCAGTGCCGTCAACAATACAGCCGTCACCTTAACTTCTGCAGTTCCCAACCCATACACACTTTTTGGACTGTACTTAGTTGCCACAAGGGTTTGGGCACTCTCCCACTCTATTTAGGGAGGCTCTGCCAACAGATTTGACTGCTCTGTGACAGCCTGTTACTCTGCCCCTTCCAGCTCCCCATTTCCATCATGGACCCCTGGGCCCTTAGATTGGGCCATCAATTACCTGCCTCTAATTAAGAAACTCTGCTCCAGGGAAATCCCCTCATTCTTCCCATGCCACGAGAGACTTGGCTAAAAATTCAACCACACATCCACAGGTTTCAAAACCACAAAACGGTTATAGACTGTCAAATAGCTGAAACATACTTCTTCTACCTGTAAAGCCAGTTCAAGATCTCCGAGCTGCCAGAACCACCACAACTGCCCTCGTATACATTGCCTCAGTCTTCTGCCACCCACAGCCTGATGGTTCACCTGCCTGGACCTAAAGAATGCTTTCTTCTGCCTTTGGCTGTCTCCAATCAACCAGTCCCTCTTTGCAAAGACCCCAATTCTGGACTCCAAGGTTAGTTCACCTGGACTCAGCTACCCAGAAGTTCAAAAACTTATTTACCCTCTTTGGAGAAGATCACTGTACTTCTTATTGATGACAGCCAAGCTGCCTGCTGGAAAGGCACAAAGGCTCTGCTACAATATCTGGCAGAAACCGGTTATAAGAATAAAACTCCACAAATTTCTTGGAGTTGCTGACTTCTATAAAAGGTGGATCCTTGAGTTCACAAAAGCAATGCAGCCTCTGGGAGTGCCCAGTGCCCTACTTGTGCAAATACTTGGATCCAGTCACTAAAGCCTGCCCCCCCACTATTGTCTGCATGCTCTAACAGCCACTGTCCTTCCAATCAAGAGAGCTGACAAGCTCACCTTAGGCCAAGACCTAGCTGTCCAGGTGCCACAAGCTGTACTGGATGAACTGCTCAATAAAATGGACCCCCCTGACAGATGCTGAGTACACCCTGTTTACACATGGAAGTAACTCTGTTAGCAATGGAGTCTGACAGACTAGATTTGCTGTGGTCACCTTGGATAAAAACTATTTTGGACAAAACTTTCCTGCAGGGATGATCTACACAGCAAATTGCTTCCTGCTGCTGTTTGGAAACCTGCCACAAATGACACAAAATAATCCAATCCAGAAGCCTAAGCCCCCTCCAGGGATCCAAGTGATGGAAACATCAACCCCAGAAACCACACCTGCCCCCACCATATGTTCTGCAAGCTCAAGCCACTGTACTGGCACCCATAAACCTGCAGCCAGCTCAGGCTTCAGTATCTGTGTCACTGGCCCCGACATCCCATTCTCTACTTGTTCTGAGAAGACAATAAAACTCTGTAGGGTCCTCATGTAAAAAAAACCATCCCTAGATGTGGCCTACCCTTGATCATTGTCACTGACAATGGGCCTGCTTTTGTAGCAGAGGTAACTCAAAAACTAGATTAAATGAAAACTACATACAGTTTGTAACCAGTCAAAATAACAGCTATATTGTGGACATTCCAGCACACACTTACAACCCAGGTACATATTAACTACCTCATCAATTTCAGGAACCCAGCCTTAGATCCAGTGGCAAATTTAACCGGACAGCTCCTACAAGGCTCATCCTGAAGAGACAACACAAAGTCCTGCTCTAGTCACTTTGGATGCTGACCAGTCCACACATGGCTGAACCCTTAGACATCATTCACCAGATTGCTCCAGATGTATTCCTCTTGATCATTAGGTCTTTTCAGGCTGCTTACTGCCATCCCCCTGCTAGCTGTGTTTTTTGCCTTAAACTTTGTGGACAGTTTCCCCAAAAGAATAGAACAATCAAACGCTTGACCAAGATTTGGTTAACATCCAAGGCCCATTGGACACTCTCCTAGATCAGGTTAACTCCCTCACTACCTGGACAGAGTAATGTTACAGAACAAGCAGTCCTAAATTATGCCTCTTCTTAAAAACAATTTAGGGAAAAACTCTGTAATAGGACAGTCTTGGGAAGCTTGGATGAGGCCTATCCTGGGATCACTGACAACAGTAATGTTGCTCCTTCTACTTGGGCCTTGCCTCAGAAGATCACATGTAACATGCACAGCAAAGACTTGCTGGGGAGACTAAAAGAGGGGGGAACCGTAGCAGAAGATGCCCCCTCCCAGCCAGTATACTTCAATTTCTTATTTGTGCAGGTAATAGTTCCTGTGATGCATAGCCGGTCCACTGTGATGCACACTATATAAACAAATCCCCAGCTGACAAGCCATTTTGTCTCTGTACTTCCATCCCATATAAGCCCTAGACCACCAGATATCAGGGCCTGATATTCTGGGATTGATCGCAAGCAGTGCCTGTCAATGTAAATAAATCTGCACCCAAATTCTGGGTGTTGTTTTGGTGTTTCTGCTTGCCACTGCACTTGACCTCTGAAATAATCTGAATTACATATCAGGCTATTACACTTAGAGCTGTCTTCTTAGAGCATAATATATATGATTGAGCCATTTCCTTTTATTAAGATGATGTCTATGAAACAGTCATATAAATGATACCCCCAATCTTTTCTGAAAGTACTACTGAATTTACTTTCCAATATACACTCTAAAGTCCCAGATGTAAAGATTCATCAAGTAAATCCCCATATAGTTTGTACTAGAGTTCACTGCATTGCTTTTTCTTGGTAGACTTTTATGAATAAATAATGAGAGTGACCTAATATATCATATTCCCTTATGTGCCTCAATTTCCAGTAGGATCAAAGCTTTGATTTATATTTAGATCAGTTAGTTACTCTCAACCTGAATTTTAATTTATTACTTGGCTATTCCTCTTTTTACTTGTTTTAATAATATATAATGCATTTGTGATTTGGGGGAAAACTACTTTCAGTTGTTCTGGGAATAAATATAAATAAGTAAAGCAAACAATAAGCAAGTCTAATGCACCCTAAACAGGCTGTGGCTTTAGGATTAATAGGATAGCTGGAGGAGAGTATGTCGACAGAAGTTAAAACTTCATTCCAAAGTATTTTCTTGACTGTTTATGAATTATGTTGAGTTATTCATAATTTTAAAAATATTTACATTCAATAGTAATATATCGAATACTCATCTTGTGTTAACTGCAGTACTGTATAAGACAGCTTGCAAAAAATACAAAATGAAAAGTCAGAAAAATTGATTTCTGTTTCTAACCTTACCAGCCTTTTAGCTTTGGAGGAACAGTTAAATTTCTCTGGGCCTCACATTAATGAGCTCTTGAATATGGGACCCTAAAATCTCCTCCGCTTCAAAAGGTTTATGGTTGACTTGAGACACATGCCCTTTTATTTTTTGTAAGTTCATAAATGTGTTTAAAAATATGTACTAATCACCGTTACATGAAACATATTTCAGGATTTTAAGTTTTACTTCCTTTCAATTATCAAAAATTTTGTCATAAAAGAAAAACTTACCTATTTTGATTCAGTAGTTCATGGAGTTAGGGTTCCATCTTTGTTTGTGAGGCTGGGTGGACTTCACTGATGTATGCAGGAATGGGTATTACATAAAGAAGAAACCAAACCGTGGGCAAAGCAGGTAGAAGTAGCTTGGCCTATTTGAAGGAATATAATACAATGATCTAAGCCCTGAGCACAACAAACTGTTTTGCATTAAGGTGCCTCATTGAAAACTTACAACATGACCTTAAACAGCAATGAGAAATGACTAAAAGTTCTGCTAGCAGAATGCTTCTTCACAAATAAAAATTACCAGCTGCTTTCATAGTTTCCCAAACAAATCTTTGCTTTAACTGCCTGATAACTCAAAACTGAAAATTTGTGGTGCATAACGACAAAGTTACAGCAGTTTGGTGAATGTTACAGGTACACACTATGGATCCTTAACGAATAAGATTCCATTTGTTATGGTGAAGGAGGGAATCATAAATCTTAGAGAGAGAAATGAATGTACAGAATAAGAACTGGACGTCCACAACTTCCATTGCATCAAAAACACTCCACTACCAGAAGCATTTGACTTATTTTGAGAAGTTCCTGTAGACTAGAAGTACTGATGTCTCTGAATTTGCTCAGTACACCCTTTAGCACTTCAGTGTGAAAAAGCACAATTTGAGTTTTTCTATTTAAAATTATTTTAACTCATATATAATATAGAAATTATCCACATTCATGGAATACCACATGATACTTTCAAACATGGAAGAAAACTAGCAGAAATATAACAACATTAGAATAACAGCAAGCACATCACAAGTCACTAATATAGAAATGGTCTGGTAGTCACTGAGGATGATCAATTGATTTTCCTCATCGGGATGCTTTTGTCCTGTTAAATGTCAACTTGTTTATTAAACAGCAGTGGATGAATGCTGCTGCAACCCACACATGCACTTTTGGCAAACTGTCATTCAGTTTGTTCAATATTTCCTTGGCTTCATGAGAAGCCCCAGTGGTTCATGCAGTCACTGGTTTTTCAAAGATATCTGTTGTGATCAAAGTTGAAAACATAAGATGAATTTAGACAGAAGTGGGAAAAGAAGCCCATAATTCTAGCACTCTGGAGACAGGAGGAGTCCAAATTCAATCCCTACCTGAGAAATTTAACACTGTAGCCAAAACTCTGTTAAAAAATAAAGATCTTTAAGAATTGGGTGGCGATGCACCTCAATGAGAAGGCCCTGGGTTTAGTCTTCAGTACTACAAAGGGAAAAAAAAATAAAATAAATGTAGGATGCACTTGTATGGAAACTACACAAAATGCTCATTTCTTATTAAGAAGGCTGACTTTTTTACTTACAGATTATCTTCATTTACTGATAGTTTCGGAAAGCATATATTTTTATCTTTGATCAATAAATAACAAGTTTATAGGTATGGAGTAGAAGGTGACATTTTCATCAGCGTATACACTGTAGAATTAGCCAATCAATATAAGTACCTTATTAGCTCCTGGTATTTGTGGTGTGGACATTTAATGTATACATTGACTATTTTTGAGATGTACAAAGCATAATTGATTTACAACAGCCAGGGTAGGAAAGCCATGTAATTGTTTATTCAAAAATGAATGATTAATAAAATACAGTATATAGACAAAGGGGAAGAAAGCCAGAATTTAAAAAGAGAGGGAATGTTGGTCTTTCCAAACAATATTAGAACTCCAAACGTGGAGTTCTAAACAAAAATGGAAGACATTACACTAAGTGAAATAAGCCAAGCATAAAGGGACAAATGTTATGCAATGCCTTTCTATATGGGACCTAAAAATATTGATCTCAGAGAACAAGGGAGCACAAAAGCAGGCTCCGCAGGGCACAGACAAGAGGGAAAAGTGAGGAAATGGAAGACTTTGATTAAAAAGGAAATTCTTAGACTAGAGCATACATTTTAGAGATCTAGTGCCACAAGGAATACTTCCTTTCTTTGTAAATTTGTATTGATATTTATACACATTTGCTGTACAAAATAATCACCCCCTTGTGGCAAGTAGGTGCATGTGCACAAGACATCATCATTCTTTGCACCTTCCCCCTGTCCGTTCTATGTCTTTGTGCCATTTCCTTCTGCAGAACATCTGTCCCCTGTCTATCTTCCTATTATCTGTCTTTTATTTTGCTCTATATGTTTTGAGTTTCTCAAAACAAGAGAAATCATGAGATATTTAAGCTCATGCGTCTGATTTATTTGATTTAACATCATGGGCCCAAGGAGCACCCATTTTCCTACACATGACACCAGTTTATCCTTCTTTATGACAGAAGAGCAGAAAGAATGACCATCATCGAGGTATCAAATAGTAACAAATGCTAGTGAGGGTGTAGCAGGGAAGGGATCCTTCAATGCTGTTGGTAGGAATGCAAACTGGTACAAACACTATGAAATAAGTATGAAGTTTCCTCAAGAAATGAAACTAAAAATTCCATTTGACAGTTATTCCCCTTAGAGGTATCTTCCTGAGAATTAAAGACCTCACATTACAGCATACCCATACTACCTCATACTAACTAAATCCTATGCTAGCTAAATCTTGCATGTGGCCTATATATCCCTCAACAGATGCATGGATAGAAATGTGCCATTATATATGATGAACATTTCTTGAGTGTTTATACATTTTCTTGGGCTATCAAATAAAAAAGAGAAAAGTAGCTGCATCCACAAAGAGCTTATGATCAATTGAGAAACAAGAGGCATAGTGATAAATTTCCAATCATTATTCATTTAAATATCAATTCATCCATCCACAAACACTATTGTTCCTATATGCAGAAGGCACCAAACCCAGATATTGAAGATATAATTGATAAAGGAAAATCGAGACAATCACCATCTTTGTCTCTCTGGTGCATATATTTTACTGGCAAATACAGAGTTAAAGAATTAATTATATCAGGTGTGGTGGCATACAACTGCTATCCCAGCACTTAGGAGGCTGAGGCAGGCGGATCACTGAGAGTTCAAGTGTAGCCTATGCTACAAAATGAGTTCAAGGCTAGCCTGAACTGTAGAGTGAGACCCTGTTTCAAAAAGACAAAAAAAAAAAGGATTAATTACACACCACTTAAATGTCAAGCTCTGTAAATGCAGCAGAAATGTAAGATGAGTTATAAATGTAGATCAAAGTGTTGGCACACAACCTCAGAAAAACCTTTCTTTAGGAAACAATATTTTTGTTAAGAATTGATGGATAAGTAAAAATTAACTTGGCAAAAATTCAGAGATGATAAAGATTTTAAACACAGAAGTACGGAGACTGAGTATCTCTTATTCAAAATACTTTGGAGCAGAAGTATTTGGATTGGGAAATTTTTAGATTTTGGGCTATTTGTATACACATAATGAGATAGCTTGAGTGTAAGACCAAGGTCTAAACAGAAAATCCATTAATACTTACACCTTATACAAATAACCTGAGGTTAATTTGATAACATATATTTTTAAATAATTGTGCACGGTAAGCTGTTTCATAGTATGGAATTTTCTATGTGCAGCTTCATGTCTGTGCTCAAAACATTTCAGAGTCTGGGGAATTTCTGATGTGGTGCTGTCAAATTAAGGGCATTTACCCTGTTTGTGCAATGACTGAGCTACGAAGGAACATGGCCTTTGCCAAGGACTGCAAGAATGCCAGTCCATCTGGGACGTGGAGTTCTAGAAGCAGAAAAAACAAAGGAACCGCCCTAGGTGGTGGTTTGATTGTGACTGGGGACAACACCATTAGCACTGCGTGTGTGTCAGCAAGCGTTCACTCCGGGACCAGAATTAGTGTAACATACGTGGATGCACATTCAAATGCCTCACTAGGTGGGCTTACCAGACCAGAAGCAGAAGAGCCCCAGTGGCCGTCTGTCAGGGCAGAGAGGAAGAGTGCAGACCGGCCATCTGTACACTGGGAGCCAGAGTGTCCAGTGAAAGGCAAAGACTTGGAGATCACAGCAGAGTCTGGTGCAAGTCAGGTCAGAAGGCTGAAGACTCTGTGCCAGGAACTGGAAGACCAGGGCTGGAAGGCCATGCCAGAAACTGGAGCTCCTCCAAAGGAAAAGGTAGAGACTTCCTTCTTCTTTCCTTTTTTATTGTGTCCATGCTATAAGCAAGTAGTGCTGCTTAGATCCAGGGTGGGTCTGACCTCCTTATTGGAGACCTGCATGTCAATCACCCACAGACACACCCACAGCTTTGGTAGTCTGCTAGGTGGTGCTCACTGGAGAAGTTGAGTTGACACAGCAAAATTAATGCTCACAGCATGCCAGGATGTGATCGCTGCACTATTCTGGATATTGCACAAGCAATGTTCCAGGTATAGAAATCTGAGATTTCCCCATGATTCCTTGTGTTTGTTACCCCTCCCCACAACACACACACTCACACACACACACACACACACACACACACATTCCAAAGGGGCTGGATTTGCAAACATGAGAACAATTCCCAGGACGTCAAGAAGTCATTAGTTTTTAATCATCCATTGTTACTTGTTGACCGATAATTTATCCTTTGGTGTAGAGGTTCTGCTTAATTTAAAATGCCAATTGTTCTTGAAGAACTACTACTTCCTCTGCCTCCAAATCGACATATTTCCTTCCAGAAAGAGGCAAACGCTGAAGGAGATGGATGAATAGCTGTCTTTGTTTCTATTGTGGACAGACCTCCTTGGTGCTCTTCTGAGGTTAGTTACAGACGTTTCCCACTGTGTTCTTATCCGAGAATCTCACGACACAGCCTCAGCAACAACACTGAGCGCTTCAGCTTTCTGTCACTCAGAAAGTTAGAACTGGCCCTGTAAGGGTAGCAAATACACTAAACTGCTTGACAGGGCGTAGAACAACTCTTTTTTCTGGAGAGTATTAGAAATTTTATCACTTCTTTGTATTTTTCAGAAGTATCCCCAGAAAGTCACGTATTGACACATAATTTTCAATTCCAAATTTTTTTCACATCCCTTCCACTTCCATGTCAAACCTCTGTGTCACAGCAGGAGTTATGTAAAAGATCACCTTTTTATTTTTATTTCACTATTCTCTGGCCTTTGCGCCGTTATGTAACATTACAAGAGCCATTAACATTTGTTGAATGGACAAATGAAAGGACTACAGAATGAATGAATTTTAAAGTTATATAAAAAGCATCCTAACCCTGATGTTATGCTAAACTTCATGATATAAGTGTGACTCACCGGACCCCTCCTTTGAAATGTTTGCAGTCTGATGGAAAAGACAGAAACATGAGCAAGAACTTGCAGTACAATTCCATATGTGTGTGGGTACATTGGCGTTGGTGCCAGGGTACTCTCTACCTAGAACAGGTTGAATATGGAAAAGATGTTGGAAAAAGGAAAATTTTTCCAAGATGAAAAGGATGCAGTTAAGAAACAAAGATAAAGTACAGAAACAAGCAGGATCAAAGGCAGCTAACTGGTGTACAACAACGGAAAGCACATAGTTCTGTTCCAGGAAGCTGAGTTAGATAGAAATATTACAGGCAGTCAGACAGGGCCACGCCCTCCCCTCGAAGGAGCCAACATTAAAGACAAGGTAAGATACCTGTGAGCCAGACCTCAAGACAAAGGACTAGTCAAACACACCCTCTTACCTCCCAAGGGATGGGCATCCGAGATTGAAGAGTCCCTGACCCAATCCCTTACAGGAAAAGCCCCTGCTCTGTATTCATGCCTGCTTGCTACGTGACTCGCTTCCCCATTTGATCCCAATTTAATCAATTCTACCTAAGCAGTTCTTATTGGCTGCCATTTTCCCTTACCTTGGACCCACCTCACCCCATGGTTTTGCTCTATAAAAGTTCCTAAAAAAGACAGGATCGGGGGTAAGCCACTCAGGCCCCCCTTGTGTCCCTCTCTTGGACAGACACTTTCTTTCCCTCAATAAATATATTCTTCTCTTAACCTCCGTCGTTCCTAAGATTCATTCTTAGATTTTAGAGAACACGAACTCATCCCAGATATCATTGAGGTTGGGAGCTTTTATTTTCCTGTACCAGTTCCAGTATGTAAGCATGTAGAGGACGAGGACAAACTTTCAGAACATAAGGAGCTATGTTTTACCTCACTCTAATGGCTTCATTAAGGTGAGCTTTTATTGCAGGTAGTTCAAGTAAGTTATAAAAGGTTACAATAACTTTAAGAGCATTTTTAGCCATGCATAATCCCAGCCTGTAATAAATGTATATAATCATTTTTAAACACATTATGATGTTTCTGTTCATATTACACAGGGCGCTGTGGGCACATGGATAAACAGACAGACACAGATATTCTCACCTTTTCAAACATCCTTCTTATCGACCACATTAACACTCATTTAATTTCAGTTAATATCTTTCAAAGCAAGGTTATAATGCCTGGTTTTCTCTACCACAGAAATAGTATCATCTATTTAATGAATTCACATTGAGTCAATAGCATGTGTATTTTAAAAGGTAAATTTCTGGAAACAGCCCTTTTCTCTTCAAAGTTTGTGAGACGTCAGCAATAAAACTTCCTAACTTTCTGATCTCAAAGTCTTCTTTGATGTCTTTGATATGAACCAACAGAGAAAAGAAGGTCAGAGGGCTGGTGCCCAGTGCCCCAGAGTATCCTAAGGTGGGTTTGCTCGCCCATGGTGTAAGGGGGCGGCAACGTTGACTTAAGAGATATTGACAATTTCCCAGAGTCAGAAATTAATAAAAATACAAGAGAGTGGGCAGGAAACAGGGAGGTGGAGATTCAGGGGATGGAACAGGGATCTGAGGAAGGAGGGGTATTAATGGACTCTGATTCTCAGCCTCCGGGGACTATGAACAATGGAGATGTGATGTATGTATGTGTGTGGGTGTCGGTGTGTGTGTGTGTGTGTGTGCAGATCCCACAAGATGAATGCAACTCATGCATCTCTCTCTCTTTCTCTCTCTCTCTCTCTCTCTCTCTCTCTCTCTCTCTCTCTCTCTCACACACACACACACACACACACACATATAAAAAATGGACTCTGACACTGAATCTGCTAGATTTCTCTGTCATTTTTAAACCTTCTGGTATGTTTTGCAGAGTTAATTTTTAAATTGTCTATTTTTGCTTGTGGAAGATTGCATGAAGTAACTAGGAAAGAAAGCTGGGTGTATAAGAGTGCAGAATATAGTACTGATTTTCTTTGCTGGGTTTGGTTTCTCTCTTTTCTGGAGCTATTGGCTGAGTACATTAGAAGTTGTACTGTAATAAGAGGGGTTGGCTTCTGAAACCTGGATTATCCTGGACTATTTCCTTGCTGCTGCTTTTCTCCATATAAGATAGGGAGCAGAACGTAAAATTTTATATTCTATTTTAGCGAAGCCTCAAATAAGCTTGAGGCAAAATAAAGACATAGGAACTATTTTGTTCATTTCTTAAGAATGGAAAAATGTTCATTCTATAAATACAAAGTCTGACTACCCAAACCTTCATTTAATACTAGGGCCAACTCTTCTCAGAGGAAAAACAATATGGTAACTCTTAACCACCTTCTCTAACACTTTATCAGGTAGCTTTCCCCACATCAGGAATCACTCCAAAAATTTACCATTCATTATTTCATGATTTTGTGTGTCAACTGGCAGTTCCTGTCTTAAGAAAGTACATCCAAGCTCAGATACTCTTAACTGCACTTCATTAGGAAGGGATACTGTGAATCAGGAAAAAAATTTGCTTGTGTTGCCTGGACTTTCTCTTGTCTCTAAGGCTTGGATAGGACCACAGACTCTCTCTTGATGGGAGGAACTGAAAAGAGTGTTGCTACGGACAGGGATGCATTTTGCTATTGACCCAAAGCAAGGATTCATATTTATATTTTACCTAAGTTTTTCATTAATGCTTAAATAACAGCCATTTTAAAATTCTCTTTTACCTGATTTCTGTGACCCATGTTCCACATGTGGTAGGCATCCTTCTTCATTAGGAGGTAATAACAAAGTATAAAGCTAAGAGACTTCATTTTGGAAGAGAGTAGGAGCTATTTAACCTAAGTTTTCATAAACAATAGCATATATGGTGTATCTCCTCTACACAATGCCCTATGGCAATCATAGATAGCAGCTAAGGTAGAGTCAGTGATACAGACATCACTAAATATAGAGTTTTTGTACCTTAAACTTAATCAGTCCAACCTAGATGAAGCACCTTTACAAATGTGTCAGAAAAGATTCCTTCCATAACTTCCCTTTCCCTCGTAATTCTGCCCTTTACTTGTAGTTAAATATAACTACTTACTTCTTTAATTTCTGTTTGCCCCCTTGCTCCTTTATTTGGTGCTATTTTTTATTCATTTCCTTGATTTATGTCATGTATCTTATTTTGTCGAGTCAATGACTATTTTACAAATAAAAAGTAAAACATTTTCTAAGAAGAAAAAACAAAAGGTGTATGTTTGGTACTTAAAAGCAAGTGACTTGAACCTCTTAGCTCCTGAAAATATACACATTTCAGAAGGTCCCAAAATATCAAAGCTAGCTCTCCATTTTCCTATTGTGAAGTGTGCTCCCATTAGGCTGAGAATCAGAGTCCATTAACATTTATAATTCACTTTCTCTTAAATGCATACAAGTCATATAGTAAATTCTCCCATTTTTCATAAGGATTAAAAATGAATATTAGAAAGCCAGGGTGAACTATAATTTATAACATTGCTTCTACAAGATTAATATATTAACATTTGCAATCATAATATCTACAGCAGAACATTTAATCTACAACTAGCTTTTAATTTGGGGTTTTTCATAGCAAGTGCATTTTTCACTCTAAATATTTTTTTAGCATCACAATCTAGTGCATTTAAAGGTTAAATAATCACTTGTAAAGGACATTGGACAAACAAGATAGTGAAAATCTTTCCCTGACATTTAGATCTGACAACTAAAATTCAGTTTCAGCAATAGTGATCCATTTATGGCCATATTCAGGAGATTGATACTTACTGGTTTGTCAATTGACATTTAAAAAGAGACCAAAAGTATCTTTTCCCTCTTTGTAGGAACAACTAGAAAAAATAAAACTTAACTGAGAAAAAAAGTACGAAGATTTTAAAAATTTACTTTAATTAAGGAAAATACATGTTTCCATGGGGTAATCTAAATTATCATCAGTTTATTATACTGTTGCAACCTATATTGCTACAACATACCGATTGTAAAATTTTTATACAAACTTTGAACATTTTTCAAACACAGATTATGGTAATTTACTTAGCACAATATTTGTTCTTAGTATGCAAGTCTGTTGAATAGAAAAGGCAGAAGAAATATAACAAAATATAAGTTGTAGTTTTAAAGCTGACATCAAATAATTATACATTAGTTTAGATTTTAGAGAAATTCTTATATATAAGAACGTTCTGAATCATGTGACAAAATATCTACTGCTGATGATGAGTGGTCATGGTATGACACAAGTGTGAGGTGAGATTCTTGGTATTTATTATGGTCCCTTTTTTTCACCTTTTCTATGATTGTGTGCCCTTCTTAAAGTCTGGCCGTTTGCTCCACACATGTGTCTTTGAGTAGCATGAAGATGAGTAAGAAATGAGTGACTAAGGAAAAATCCACCACTACACCAGAACTAGGAACAGAGAAACACAAAAGGCCTGTATATTGATAAATTGGTATGCATATCATTTCTGATCATGCTTTACATGGCATAGTGTTTTCACGATTATGTTTCCTAGTTATACATCATTCCTAAATGGTACTAAATCTCCTCATTCCTGGATGTATTTTCTGGATGCCTTGGACCAATGACAATTTTAACACTGAAGGAAATATTACTCTGTGTATTTTTACATTAATCATAAGATTTTTCTAAAACTTTACAAAATAGCCAGAACTCGCTATCAATTTTTGATATCACTTCTTCCCAGTTTTCACTGTTATGGGCCTCCCAACAAAGACTAATAGGAAGTACTTAGGTGTTTATTACACCCAATTGAACTTGTGATTTGTAATTAATAAATTCCAATTTATTTGATTTCAAAGATTAAATTACATTGAATCCCCTTGCTTGACATATTAAGGATATCCAAACATAGAGAAATGGTAACTGAAGTTCTGGCCTATGACCTCTTCGCCTTAGCATGTTCCTTATATATTTAAATAAAGCTATTGCAAATGCATTTAATTTTGTGAATAATATTTCAGATATTATTAGTTTCTGGGGATTAATCTGAATACTCAATGTTAAAAAAAGTCACTAGAAATCTTCCCATGTCTTCAGGGGAACAGGATTCAGGGGCACTGAGATCAAGATAAGGTGATGAATGAATGACATCGCCGATTATTGGACCTTTCTCAGATGGAGAAAGTTGAGTCACAGAGCCAAAAGGGTGATGTTCTATAAAATTCTCATAAGATAGTGAATAGGGAAACTTTACGGACAACTGTTGGGGCACACACACCTCAGCATTCATGCTGCTTGCCTACCCTTGTTGTACAACTGAGACGGTTAAGACATCTTCTAGGTTAACGGTTTAAATGTGACATCTGTGCAATTGTGGAAGCAGACAGTGTTCAAAGTAATTTCAGGAAACTGAAAGTCAAGTGCTAACACCGTGAGCACCAGTGAACTGAGGAGTGGGGTGGAAAGGAATGTGACCGTGTATCCCACAGTCTACACGCAGGAGCAACTGAGCAAGGAAATCCTGAAGTGGAGCAGAAGGAGGAGGAAAACTCGGCTCAGCACCACGGGGTGTGTGAGTCTTCGGGGGAGAGATGCTCCTTCTGCCCAACGTTTCTTTGGAAACTGAGGCTGGGAGGTAATGGAATCGTTCTCTCCTTACCGAATTCCCCACAACTAAAAGCACAATAGAGTGTGTGCAGAATGGTGATTAGTGTAGGTGTGAGATGGGCCAGTTAAAAAGTGACAACTCCTCGGATGAAAATTGGAGGCTCAACATCAGAGCTGGAAAGCTTTTCCACCCGTGGGTGGGAGATGAGGAACCCTGGAGGGAGGGGAGTAAGAAAGAGCAGTCAGCCAAGAGGGGAGAGGAGTGGAGAGGGAGCCAGAGCGACACCTCAGGCTCCAGCAGTATTTTCATTTTCAGACCTCTTTAAAGAACTCGCTAACCTTAGATGCTGCTTGTGTTGCTGAGTTCTGGCTGAGTAATCTGAGCAAGATTATGGGAACGGTATTCTATTAGGTTTTCATGCAGAAATGGTAATTTTTCTAAATTAGGAAATAACACAGCCAGGAGAACCACATTTCCATTAGCAACTGTACGTATCATTCTCATTTGAACGAGATTAATATTTTGTGGAACTGACACTGAGATTTCTGTCATTTATTGACACGTTGTTACAGTAGGCCGTCAACTGACTAGTCTGTTTATTAAGGAATCGCATCTTAAAGTGAAACTGTTTGTTACATATTTAATGAATTTGTATTAATACGACAGCATTCATTTCTATTCTGTACATGTTGTAATTTGATGAACAATTCATTTTTTATTATATTAGCATAGATTCTGAAATGATTATTTTATAAGCATTGTTTTCCTGTCCAAAAAGTTTACTAGCTGCATGTCTTCAACAGATTCTTTCAGTTACTTAAACAATAAAAATAATAGACAAACAATGTTTTTACAGCTCAGATATCTGGTTAACTACTTTGAACTTTTTTCATGAAAATTATTGAAAAGCTCTGGTACCACGAGTATCTTTCTGCACTTTCATATCAGAATAATCTATTGGTGTGGAGCTAACGTAGGATCCCAAATGACTATTTATTATAATCTTGGATTTTTAATTGTTGTTTTGTTTGGCAAATAAAGTTTGCTTTGGGTAACGGCTGAGTCAGCATATTTGAGTTCTATCAAATGACGGCAAATGGGACAGCACGAAACCATAAGTGCGTTCTTGGCTTCTACTCATCAACAACAACAACAAAAAATCAACATCTCTGGTATTTATTTTTGCTTTAATTCCTAATGATCAACTACATTTCTATGCCCTTTTTTTTGTTTGTTTGTTTTTTGTTTTTTTTTTTTTTCCTCCGGTACCGGGAACCGAACTCACGACCTTGCACTTGCCAGGCAGGCGCTTTTGCCGCTGAGCTAAATCCCCAGCCCCTCTATGCCCTTTTTTATACAGAATAAACTATTTTGAATTGACTAGAAATTACTGAGATCCTCAATGTCCCATAAGTAGTCAGTAACAAATAAGATTAGAAATAGGAACTATACTAAGAAAGGGGAGGCATGTATTTGCTTAGTGCAACACTGACTGTTAATTAATAAAACTGAATTTATGTAGGATTACAATATTTTAGAGAAGGTTAACAATGGGACTATATCTGTGATGGTAATGAAAACAGTGCCTTAGTTTACTGCTGCTTTATTAGACTATTTGGGGTGATTTAAGTAAGTTTTTTTTGAATTATGATTGATTTCCATGAAGTTAGAAATATAATTAAGATATGGAAGGGTATCTTAGACTAGTACCATAGACTAGTTCCATAGACTAGTACCAAAACTCTTCTACTACTGTGAATATTAAAAATATACACATTCATCCATATCAGAGGATTTCTGCCATTCTACTCATTAGTATACTTGTAAGCTATGGTGATGTTCAACATTTTACAGTACCATTGTAAAGGTCACATACATATGAATCCCTCATTGTTATTATATCCTCAGTCATGTAATCAGCTAGGTACAGTAAATAACTTTTGTTTGTATTTTGAAACCCTTGTTTTACTTATTCAGAATTTATTTTTCACACTAACAGGCAATTTGGGCAAAAAGAACAAGGATATAAATAATACTTCAGAAGCACTTCTGTTGTCAGGCATAGCAGCCCTAATATCTAAAATATATTTAGTAACAAAAAACATTTCTCTGAGAAAAATTTGTGATTTTATTAGAAACACTGCAGCTCTCACATCTATATTTTCATCTGAATTTTGAAATGGTGAGAATAAATATTTCAACAATATATTCAAATATTTTATGGTGTCTAATTGGTAGATGTCATCATACATTACATAACAAACCACATGTAAAGTTGATGAATGACATGATAAAAAGACCCCCCACTGCCTTTACTGTCTAAGCAAAAAAAAACACAGAACAAGAATACATGCAGAAGAAAACGGGAAGGTAAAAGAAGGCTTTGCTCCAGACCTTCCTGGCTCCCTTGCCCCCTCTTCTCACCTTCTTTCTCCTCACTCAGTGGTTGGATCCATAGCTGTGGTAGAGAAATGGGGTGGGGGGTAAACTGAATGTATTAAACTAAAATGAGCTGCAAAGACCCAGGCAGCTTTGCTCCTGATGAGGAGCAAAGATACCAGACAGGTCAAAAGCAAAGCTACATGTAGAATGACAGAAGCAACACCCAGAAGAATTCAGAAGGGAATGCTGTACGGGAAGCATCTTACTCATTTCCTCACTGTTTTCCCATCCCATCACGAGGAGAAAACACCTGATACTTGCAACTTACAGGGGAAGTTCATTTTAGCTCACAGGATCAATCTCTGGTCAGCTGGCTCCATGGCTCCACCAGCATGGTAGAAGGACCTGGGTAAAGGACAGCTGCTCATGGCATGGTGAGCCAGGGAGGAAAAGAAAAAAGTAGGAGTCAAGGATGAGAACACTCACCTCCAAGTCCCCGGTGACCCAGCTGCAACCAGGTTTAACCTCCCTCCGGAACATCCACTAATGAGCAGAACACCTCATGATCCAATCACCTTCCCAACGCGTGCAGCTTTTGGGGGACAGTTAAGATCAGAACCATAATCAAAGAACACCATTTCTTATCAATAAATACCATGCACATTCAACCTCAAACCATAGTTTCATGCTGAAACTAAAATTTTACTGTATTTTCAGAATACTACGTTCCTGACACAACTTTCTCCAGCAAGACTGGGGATTCACAGGCACATGTGATATATCAAGGTGAGGTATAACTGAGTTATCATTCATACGAATCAGTGTAAAAGTGAACACATTTCACATTGTGTATTATGTAATTTGATCCCATCTCCCTGCTCTAGTCTCCATTCTTGCTAATTATATACCTCAAGTATACTCACCCTTACAAATTAATTTCTTTAGGTAATGGATTTCCTTCTTCAACACCAGTGAAACTAGTGTACTCCTCATGTGACTTCTTCTATCCCCTTGTTTGATCCATCCTTCTCATAATTTATCCTTTGCTTGGACTTCCTATTTTCCATTACTTTTCATAACCTACTCTATAGCCACACATTGAAATCATTGCTAGGAAAAACTTCTGCCTCCCTGCAATCATGAATTTCTTCTGTTTTAAATTCTTGAACCCAACATTTTTATACAAAGCATCACAGTCTTTCTCTGGTTCACTTAGCTCTGTGATCAGCCTTGATTCACTGGTATAATACATCCACTCTTTGCAAATTATTTTGACTGCTTCCACTTTTTATCCATTTTGCTTGCACTAATTGGAACTTTTTATGTAGATCATTATGCACATAAAAACAGTTAAAATAAAAACAGAATATCATAGGACTGATGCATCTAATTTTATTTTGAGCCAGATTTATCAAGCTATAATTTATATAAAGTTTAATGCATCTTATGTAGGAATATTGTGCTATGATTTTAACAAGCATATACATATGTGGCAATCAGCAGTACAATCAAAATATGGAACAATTATTCCTGCTTCTTTGTAGCTGTGCAAATTTCCCCCACTTCCAATTCTTGTCATGCAGTTAGATTTAATACAGTAACTTAAAAAAGCCAAACCATGTATAAAAATAGAACTCTAAAGCATAATCTACAGCAACTAGTTCAGGCAGTCAAACCACAGACTCTGTAGCAATTGGATCAGATCCACCAGGTCTTGAACAGTAATTATTTTCTCTCTTACTAATTTTTTGCCTCTACTTTCAACTTATGGCTAAGCAGGGAAAGATAAATATACTCAACACAGGCTGTAACCTTGTATGTGACCACAGGCTGGCCTTTAACTTCTGCTTTCTCATCAGGGCCCACCTGAAGCCTTCTCTTTGCTCCACTACTTTCCAGCTCCCTTGTCTTCTTCTCTGAGGAAGAATGTTGTGATAGTTCATTTCTATAGCAAAATCCCAATAGAGTTTTCTTGTTTTCCTTTGGGTAATATTTATTTATTTCCAGAGTTTTCCTGGAGGCGCCATGGAGACTCTATGTCAGGGGGCACAGCCTTCTATCAGGCATAGTTCCCCAAGTTCCTGGGGCCTGGATGTTGAAGCACTTGAGTCTCCACTGATGTATGAAGTCATCACTCCTCTTACCTCTTGTTTTCTTTGCTTTGAGGCCTTTGGCTAGTTGTTATCAGTTTGATATCTGAATTTTGTTTTTTATTTCCACTCTTTGGCATCTTTTGTGGAATTAGGTATCTTTTCTACTGCTGTTTTATGTTGTTTAAAAATATGTTCTAAACAACAGGTCATACAGTCCTGTAATCAGGCCATATAGTCCTGTAATCTCAGGACTCTGGGGGGCTAAAGCAAGAGGAACAGCAGTTTGAAACCAGCCTGGGAAACTGAGTGAGAAAACAAAAGCCTGAAATGAAGCTCAGTGAGAAAACCCTGGGTTTCATCCCCAGTACCTCAAAAAATATTGCCATAAGAAGGAAAATCATGGGAAAGAACATGTGTGGGTGTCGATGGTTTAGGTTTAGGTGAGCCTCACACACTGGTGAGTATAGCCAGGCATATACTTGGACAGCAGTTTGGGTTACTCATCAATATAACCAGATGAGGTTCTCCATCCACACTTCATGTTTTGAAAGCTGAGATTCTGTCTACTCAGAGCTTCTCTGACTTTCCAACTTCCAGAGCACACACTGCTGGGTCTATGTTCAGAAATCAAGTTTCCAGTTGTGTGCAAAGCTGCACTTGCACCAAACACTGCTAGCTCCCATGAAGTTGTCTGAGTCTAATATATTTCCTCTTCCAGAAAAAAAGTTTTTAAAAATACTTCCTCCTATATGAATTCTCATTATAATCCTAATTCAATACCTCGCTTTTAAATGGAATGACTTCCCCAAGGATGACTTTTGCTTTCTGGAGCAGCTCTGGGAATACCGTTTTGAACAAAATTGTTCAATTTTGAGGATTTATTTTAAGAAGAAGGAAATAACTTGTCAGGCCAATGAGTAGCATTTTTGATCGGTTGGCAGAAGCCCTGCCTCAGCCAGTTGAGATGCAATGTACAGCACTCACAACGTAAAGGATGAGAAGATTCACTTGGCTTATGGTTCCAGAGGACCCAGTCCATGGTTTGCTGGTTTCAAGGCAGAAACAGTTACAGTAGAAAGGTGTGGCAGAGCAAAAATGTTCAGGGATGGGAGCTGAGAAACAGAAAAGGGGAATAGTCGATATAAATAGCCAGCTTTAAACCTACATGACCCAACCAGACACACCCAGAAACATGCTTTTCTAATTCTCTGAGCATTTCTTTAGCCAAATATGTGACAGCCTTCATCCTACAGCCTACCCCTTGTCAACTGATACCCAAACTCATCTCCTTAAATCATACGTAATCCCTAAATAAACACAAGATCATCATTCTGTCTAATATATGAATACCTTTCCTACAAACAAAAGTTCCTTCCCCTAAGACTCAGTAGTTATAGAATTTTTCAAAAGTCCAAGACCAAGTCTCTTCCAAGACTTAAATCAAACTCTTAACTGTGAGCCTCTGTAAAAATAAAAAAACGAGTTATATAATCCCAAGGTACAATGGCACAGGGTAAACATTGCTATTTCAAAAGAGAGAAAGGGAGGCATAAAAAACAATGGGACCAAAGCAAAATGAAAACCCAGGAGGGCAAAGAGCATCTTGAGACTATAATACTAAGTGCAGTGAATCAGTCAAAAAGTTTAAATATTTCACCGTCTTTCTCATACCAGGAAATCAAAGTGTAAATAACAAAATAAAAGATACATGATAGAAAATAGCAAGGTAGACTTTTTGGAAATGGGAAGAGGATTTGGGGATTGGGGTAGATGGGAGGGAGGGGTGGGGTATGGAAAGAGAAAAGAAAAAAATGGGTTGTATTTATGTGATGAATTACATTCAGTGATTTATGTCTGATGACATGTCACATCCCTGGAAAGCAGAAAGGATAAGCAAAGACCTTGGTCATGATGCATGATCCTTTTGTGTTCTGTTTGTCAGTATCTTGTTGAATATTTTTGCATTTATGTTCATTAAGGAGATTGGCTTGTAGTTTTATTTTATTGTTTCTTCCTCTCTTTCTCTCTCTGTCTCTCTCTCTCTGTCTCTCTCTCTGTCTCTCTCTCTGTCTCTATGTCTCTCTCTCTCTGTCTCTCTCTCTCTCTGTCCCTCTGTCTCTCTCTGTCTCTCTCTCTCTCTCTCTCTTTCTCTCTCTCTCTCTCTCTCTCTCTCTCTCTCTCTCTCTCTCCCCTCCTCCTCCTCCTCCCTCTTCCCCTCTTTCTCCCTCTCTTTCTCTTCAGTTAAGTCCTTGCATGGTTTTGGTATCAATGCTGACTTCCAAGGATGAGTTTGGCAGTTCCCCACCCTTTAAATTTCATGGAAGAGGGCCAGAGTTATAGCTCAGAGGTTGCCTGCTAGGTGCTAAGTCTTGAGATCAATTCCCGGTACTGAAAAAAAGATAAAAATAAATAAAAATAGATAA
>NW_004955403.1:6882901-6978602 GCF_000276665.1 Chinchilla lanigera
AGCATTAAATCATTCCCGAAAATCCAGTAAAATTCTACAGGTTTTTTCTCTTAGGATAATATTCTTAAAATTCATCAAAGTTTAGAAAGTGTCACAGGTTTATTTATTTTTTTTTCTACTAGGTCATAATTTGTTGTATGATGTAATCAATTTGTTAATCTACCAAACAATAAATGTTTCATTTAAATTTGTTCTGGGTAATTATGAAAATTTATTTTTCTACAAAATTCTATATACAAGCATTTATAGCAACCTTATTTATAATGGCTTAAGACTTGAAAGTTCCTACATTTTGGCACTTTGATACATCTCTATGATGTATTGCCACTCAGCAATAAAAGGAACAGTTTCTTGATACTACTGTTGATTTTATGGATCATAAGGGCAATATGTGGAGGATCTAGGGGGCATAATGCAACCTCTAAGGCTCTAACAATCTCAGTATGAGTGAAGGTGTCCTCACACACAGTAAACTTGTTTCCCAAAGTCAGAGCTGGGAAGCGTCATCAAATTAAGGAACAACATGGAAGCGGTCTTCTTGTGGTGGCAGAATGCTCCATCAGGTGACAGTTACTTGGACCTGCACATGTGATAAATCTTCCCTGGAATTAAATGTACAGAGACACACAGCTCAGTGAAAAGCTGAAATCATAGCTCACTGTCTATTTTACTATGTGACACTGTAAAAATGCTACACAGTCAGTAATTCAAAAACTAAGTATTTATTTGCCCTGGATCTGAGGGTGGAAGCTGGACGACAGCGCCGGCTGGCTTAGTGTCTAAGCAGGGCTGCCTTCTCTTCCTAGTTTCTACCTCAGGACTGCATTTGGCAGAAGAGGGAGAGGAAAGCTGTGTTTTCTCTAGGCAAAAGAGAGAGGGGAGGTGACAAGTGGACAACACTCGCTCCGCAGGTTTCTTCGGATCACGTGGAGCCCTTCTCAGGAGTGTGGTGCCCTCCCAATTCTGGCTTCCTCTCAGCCCATCTCTGGATTCTATGACCTGGGGGACGAAGTTTCAGCACGAATTTTATAACAGATATAAACAGTCTAACCACAGCAGTATGCATTTATCGGTATTGTATCACTTTCACTTATCTGATTTTAGTAATATTTTAATATTGTGCATGATATTACCATTCGGAGGAGTGGGATAAAACCAGTTTTGAGTCTTTAAAAATTTAGAACTTATTATTGCATTGTTTGCATTTTTGTCATTCGCAATTTGTACCATAATAATATATAGTTGGTTAGTATCAGTTCATTCCTGAATGGAGTGACTGACCACCATAAATCCTTCTACCGCGATTTCTGTACTTTAAAGTACTTAACTTTAATTTGGCTTCAAAAAATGCCTGACTTTTCAGTATGGAGCTTCTTTACAAAGGTCTCGTGGGTATTTTCGTGCCTGAGAATGTCCGCTGTCTTCCCTCCTATCAAATCTTGGGTGCCCTAAACTGTCTCAGAGCTCTGCAGCTTCACTGTCTCCTGGCATTTCGCACAACGTTTGAGAGGGCTAAAAACAAGACGGAGTTACCCCCTTACAGTGATTTATTTTGCCACCTTTTAAAGATTCCTAGATTGTGCATAAATTATTTTATATTCCATGCAACAATAACAGGTTCATTTAAACTTCCTTGCTTTCCTGTATTTTTAGATATTCTTGTATTATTTTGTCTTTCTATTACCTTTACTTTGTATCAGTATTCCTGTTATAAACTCAGGAATAACTGTTCCATACCTAACTGCTTTGGATTTATAAATTGATTCTGAAATAGTATAATTTTGCTTTTACTGTATTTCATTAAGTTTGAAATTCCGCCATTTCATCATTTTTGTGCTCTTCTTTTATTACATTCATGTTGCTGTTAATTATGTAGTATTAAGAAATCTTGAAAAATTTTTCAGCTCTATTTCTACCTTACATGGAATCACCTATTTTCGTTTTGTGTAAGTGTCTTTTCACACACCTGAGACCTCTGTGCTCATCTTCTCTAGACACGATGTCCAGATGACCCACCAAGAAACCCGGCCCACCGCGCCTCCATCTGACAGGTGCCTTCAGATAGAGTAGTGGCGGGGAGGGGTCCTGTTAGAAAACATACCCCTTCTGAGGAGGTCGCCGGCTGCAGCAAGTGGTCAAGTAACAGGTTGGCCATTGGACTCGTATGTGGACTACCCTAGTGGCCAGTATGCATCTCAGATATACACACTGGATGACATCAGGTTCTCAGGGCTGCATTTAAGGTTTCCACTGTCTTCTAAGTTTAATGCCTCTCCCTTCCTTTCACATCTTGCACCCCAAATACTACGTAGATGTTTACTTCCAAAGCACTCATTCAGTGACAATATATATTTATCTGCCTTGCTTTCACTTTCATAGTCATATACTTATTTCAGTATATATTGTTCGTACAACCACAGTAATGAAACACATATATACCATACGGTATAGCAAAATTATATCTATTCTTACTCTTTTCATGTGTTATCATTGTGTTAGTCAACACACACACACACACACACACACACACACACATACACCATGTACTCATAGGGCCCAGTGAAAATGACACATAAAGTTAAGCATCATACACATTTTAAAATATTTAATTTTCTAATTTAACTTTAATTCATTCCCAGATACTGAATAATCATTACACATCCCCATTCAATATATTAAAATGTAAATATGTAAAAGGTAACCATGAACTATTTTTTAAATGTCATCAATCCTTATACCTGAATAATACCTTAATGGTATAGAATATTAGGTTGCAAGTCACGAGTTTAAGAATTTGTAATGTATTTCCTATTTGCCTTAAAACCCTTGGATTACAGCTGAGAATTTAATGCCCTGCACATCTTTAATCTGACATATCTCCTACTTAACTTTCTTTCTGGAACACTTTTGTATCTTTAATTCTTGCTTATGACACTTCATAATGCACCTTTATTAGAATTTTGTAATTCATTCCTCGCATTGTGTGAGCTGTGTAACAGATGCTGTCATTACTTTAAAGATTTTATTAGTTATCTAATTATTTTCTTTTATTTTCATAAACTATCATATTCAAGACTTTCAGTAGTTTCCTACTACATTTGGAAAATTTTGATGTAGTTTCTGAGAATTTTCTGCACTCTATCATGTAACTTCCTGTCTTTTTACTTACACAGTCATATTTCTAATTTCCAAGAGAATTATTACACTTGAGGGTTCTCTTTTATTGTACCATAAATATATGAATATATTGCCTTCTCCTGTCTCCTAGGGGATATCGATTATAGTTGCTCTGAGATTTTCCCCTTGATTTCTGCAGTAGGTATTTCTTCCTGAGATCATTTTTATTTGCTCTAGTCTCCATATTTTGTGAGTTTTTCTTAAATGTCTTATGTTCTTATTTTTCACTTACATTGACATTTAAGAAGGGTCTCATTGAACCATCTCAGTTCACGGATGAAATAGGTTAAAGGTTAGGTTTTCAAAGAAAATTAATGAGACGCTGAACTGGATTTTTTTTGCTGAGCAACTGAGCAATTTTCTCACAGAGGGATACTATACCATGCTGCGTGGTGAGAAAGGTAAACATATAACTTGATGTCAATATTATGTTCTCTATTTTGATGCAGATCTGGTGGCATTGAAGAAAATAGACTTTGCTATTATGAACCCCTGTTGACAGTGGCATCTAACCTTTTCAGAAAATAAAGGATCAGCAATTGTCCACTATATGAGTTTTGAAAAGAGATAATAATCAACGTGTTATAGTTTGATGTAAGTATATTTCAAACACTGTTACAGTTAATTGATACAAACCAATGCAAATAACAGACAAGCTCCCTCCCCAGTAGAACTAACATTCTAGAAGTCCTAGGGCACAAACATCTTCAATTGAATTTGGAAATTCTTTATGGTTTAGGCCCCATGCTGGACCCCTACATTTGTAGATTTATTTCCAAATTACAGACGTTTGGGAAGTTTTGTGTTACTAATCTGTTTCTTTCTCTTTATATTCTTTTCCATGCTTGACTATCAGATTTCTCTTGTAGGCTGATAGGTTACATTGCCAACCATTAAAATAAGCCAGAAGTTTGTCCAAATTCTTGTTGCTATCGTCCATAAATTGCTTATATTTTGGATTTCTAAATTAAAATCTATCATATTATTTGAACTAAAATTTATATGTACTCTACATTTATACATATGTATATAATGAATGTTTATTTCATTATAATTAAAACAGTGTATGTAGTTTTAGTTTTCACATGGATGGTATATAATTGATCCACAGTCAAGTGATAGCTCTTTCAGAGAGTTAATTGCAATTTCGCTGGATTTCCAAGGTCTATAATTTTAAGAATCAAGTTTTAATTTCAGTATATGATTACATTACTGGAAATTCCCAGTGGAGAGGTGAATGCTAGGCCAGAATGATTTGAATTAGTTTTCAAAAGAAAAGGGTGGAGGCAGCCTTACAGTGTGATCTCCTTTAGAATACAAGTACAAAAATCATTTTCAGATTGATTGTACCAGTTGCACCACTAATAACTTCACAAATTGGCTAACATACACTTCTCTGCCTAGGAACAGTTTTGTTCACAGACAAATAGAAATCTGTTTTCACAGTGATAGATTCTTCAGAATAAACAATTTTAACTTGATCAAAAGGAATGGTTACATTTCTGCCCTCTTGGGACTAAAGTGAACCATCTTAGCTCAAAGAATATATATGTATGTCTGTATATAAACATATATAAACATATGTATATTTACGTCTTTATCCAAATACTCTAAATCAGTAGTATAGCGCATGGATATGGTTTCTTTAATATGGCATTAATTGATGAACAGTAAATTTTGAATATAAATTATATTTCTAACCACTTTCTGAAATTAAAAGACATAAAGAAAAATTCCTGAATATATGTGTAGCAGAAATCCCTCACCCCCACAGCCAGTACACTTCAGTTTGTTAGTTGCCCAGGTAATAGTTCCTGTTCCAATTCTGATTGTCACTGTCTCCTAGAAACAGCTGGTCACTGTGATACATAGCTGGTCACTATGATGCGCATTGTAAAAGCAATCCCCATTGGTCAAGCCCTTCTACCTCTGTACTTCCTGCTTGCTTATCTCATATAAGCCCTACACCACCAGAGATCAGAGCATGATATTCTGGGAATGATCCCAATCAGTGCCTGACAATGTAAATAAATCTGCCTGCAAATCCTTTTCAGTGTCTCAGCTTGCTGTTGCACAGCAATAGTGTAGGTGAGTGCTCATGAAGGCCCTCGCTCCTCCCTCAACTCCAGAAAATATACGTATTTCTTCTCATATATTTCATTTCTGGTTCAACAATATAACTTGCTCTGGAAAACTGGATATTAGAAGACATGAACAAAAAGAAATTTGTTATGAGTTTCACCAGTGAAATTGCTGGTTTGTGTTTTTGCCGTAGCCTTGAAGAAACCTGCTCACAAATCATGGCTGATATCTCTGCCTGGATCTCAGAATGAAAATTAATATAATACATGCTGCAGTGTGAAACACTACCAGCATCGCAGAGTACCCTGAAGCAGAATCACACCGGCATACCCACCAACTCCAGTATATAATATACGTCTATACATTACATTGCTAAGACCTTATTGACATTTTTTATATCTAAGACATCTTGTTACATAATTGATATATGTGCAGTTGGTTTAAGTTGACCAGTGATGGCTATAGGCATTCCTACAGAAAGCTAAGCTGGTTAATCTTGTTAACTATACTAGATTAAAGGACACCTGGAAGGTGATTGGATAAGGGCATAGACCTCATCAATCGGTCAACCTACTAATGAGTTCATACCTCAGTGGGCTATTAGAGGTAGAGTCTAGGTTGAGAAAGACCACCCTGGGTAGAGGGTCATGACCCTGGGGCTCTATCTGGTCTTCAGGCCTTTCTCTCTGGCTCCTCCTGTGTTCTCCTTCCCAGCCTCGATGAAGTGAGCAGGTGTCCTTTGCTATTATGATTCAGATCAAGAATTTCTGCAAAGGCCTCGTGCATTCATAGATAGGCTTTTGGAAGGGGACTAAGTCACAAGGGGGATACAGCTCACTTGCTATTGGGAGCTGGGATGTGGTCAGAGGGGCAGTCACAGGAAGGCACAATCAGTTTGCATCGCCTGTCCTAGTTTCTCCCTCCACTTTCTGATTCCTGACAACCTTGACATGAACATCTTTCCTCTGCTCAGACCTGTGTGCCACATCTTCCTGCCTTAGTGCTAGCTGACTATGGACCGAAACCTGTAAAACCATAAGCCCAAATAAACCTCTCCCCTTGCAAGTTATGGAGGTTGGTATTGGGCATCAGTGATCAAAATAATTACCAAGGCATCTGCCCACACCATGCCTCTGTGATGTTTCTGCCTTGCAGCCAGATGATGAAGGACTGAAACTGAACCAGAGTAAGCTTCTCTTTTAAATTGCTGAGCCTGGTGTTTTGTTCCAGAAAATAAAACAAGCTGACCAATACATAAGCAGGAAAAATGCAACAGCAACTGTAAAGAAAACTCACCCAAATTGTAATATAGTGGTAAAACAGTTGGCAGACTATAGCCTGCTGTGTTGTGTGAAGTAGCAAATGAACCTTTTGAATATTAAAATGTCTGCTGGCTCTTGCTAACTGTATTATGACAGTGTAATTCCCAGGAGACAAGCAAAAATTAAGTGTGAATAGAGTAAGTCCAGGCATTCTAGGCTTTATTGAGTTTGACAACAAAGCAGTTTTTCACCTCCAGTTTCTCTTGCCAGTAAAACAGTCTCATGTCAAAGACACTGGGCAATGCTAGGGGACAGAGACAGTATCTAAAATCCTGTTCATGAAATATGGCCTCAGTGGTAACAATTAAAAATGTGACTCTTTTGAAGATATAAAAATAAGGATCTGGATTTTAGTAGACTTCTCCAGGTCACCCAAAAAGACTCATAAAGAAGCACCCAACAAAAACAAAGACATGGGCCATGCCTTAAAAACAATTAATATCACCAAGACAATAAAATGTAAATACCTAGCCCTCTAGGTGCAGCCATAAGCTAACGACTTTTTGACAGCGTTTGAAGCATTCATTTGAGGTGTGCCCCAGTTAGGACAGACAACGTGATTAGGCTAAGGAGTCTATAAGAAGAAAAACCAAAATGAACCTAACAAAGCATAGGTTGATGTGTCAATCATTACTGCTGTTCACGGAGGCTCCTGTGGGGGACTCCAACTTCCAAGCATATGAGATGTCATTTTGGGCTCCCTGCCCTGTGTGGCACCCTATCCATCGTCCTGCCAGTGAAGTGTGAACTCAGCCATGTGCGTCATTGCTAGGGAATAGCCTCAGCTGCTAGCCTCAGAGCTCCTTCTACTGGTGGCAAGACAAATGGGTAGGCTTGGGCACAGGGCCATGCCATCTGTCACCGTGTGATTACAGTAAGTAGAACATGCCCACAGCAAAAAGTAGAGATGAGGTAGGAGGATCACAAGTTCAAGTCTTGGCAACTCAATGAGATGCTGTCTCAAAATAAAATGCAATAAAATTGAAAGTGCCTGCGATGTAGATGAGCACTAGAGCACTTTTCTGGCAGGTAAAAGGTCCTGAGTACCATAAACAAGTTAGGATTGAAGTGAATTAGTAGATACCTCAGTCCTGGACTCTTGACAGTGAAGACTCTTGTCAGATCTCTAGCTAGGATTCATCATCTGCATATGAACCCAACCTAATTTCCTCCTACTTTATGTTTAAAGAAACATTTTGCTAAACTAAAATGGTTTTTAAATGGTGGACAAGGGCTTTACTCTAATTGAGGATGTGGAAACTATGGCTCCAGGATAAATCATACCAGTCATGTGCTTTGTAAATAAAGTGTTACGGTGACACAGCCTATATTAGCAATGATTGCTGTCCCCTCACAACTAAAGCTGTCAGTAGTTTTGATAGAAACTGAATGATCCTGCAAGCCCTAAAACATCTATTAACTTACCTTCCAGAGAAACGACTGGCCAGCGCCTGCCCGCAACGATCTGGAAAGTGGCAAATAAGAAAGATGAGCTGAGACAAAATCCACGGGTAAAGCCGAAAGAGTGGCGGCCTGAAGCAAAGTACCACAGTTTACAGTCTGTAGACAGAGCACGACCTTCAGTTTAGGAGAGGGGAGGGGAGGGATTAGCTGTGACCAGAGCAAAGAACGAAGCATGCACGCCCAATATGACGGGGGTGGGGCGATCCGGAGATGGGAAACATGGTTCACATGCAAGGGAACCTGATGTACCGACAGAGGCCTCTTGGAAACGACAGCTGGTTGTACCACTGGCATTGCATGACGATAGTTTCCTTTTAAAAGTTCTACTAGGGGCTGGGCATTTAGCTCAGCGGAAAAGCGCCTGCCTGGCAAGCGCAAGGTCGTGAGTTCGGTTCCCCGTACCAGAGAAAAACAAACAAACAAAAAAAAGTTCTACTATACCAATTACCCTTTTCTTACCTAAAATGCGTACCTTCTGCCTCCTAGACTCAATATCAATGCCTCATTGGCATTTCTTATTTCCTCCTCTGCTCTGCTAAACACGTGGGTTGTGGGTTTCTGAGTGTGAGACAGAGACAAAAAGAGTGACAGAGACAGAGAGAAAGACACAGAGGCAGACAGAGAAAGAGAGAAGGCAGAGATTACACACAGGTGCCGTATTTACTGTGCTTTATATCAACAATGTCTCATGTTTGCTATAATAAATTAACAGTTTCACCTTTAATTACTTGCCTGTCAGGACGGCGACAACAGCAATATGATGAGGAGGCGGAAGGGACGTGTGCTGACAGGCGCCAGAAAGGTGGACAGCTTTATACTGCAGCAAGGTGGTGTCCTCACGCGCGCCCGTCCTTGCTGAGGCTGCCTGTCTCAATGAGGCGCCTTAGCAGCTTGCCAGAGTTATAGTTTTCTGAGTCTGTTATTACCTTTTCCTAGTCCTTTGGAATGGTAAGCTGGAAATTTTTAAAAATTATTTTTCTTTTTCCTATAACTTGTAGATATTCTTTCTAGATTAGCTGTTTCATAGAATGTTGCTAATTTCCATCAGAAGATTTAAATGATTCATATTAATTATAAAGGCAAACACATAAATATACATATATGTATATATTTATAGGGTACAATGAGAAATAAGGAAAAAGAAGAGTCCAGGAGGTGCTAATAGATAAAAAGAGTAAGGAAAGACAGAGTTTAAAAATCAGGTCAGGCTTTCTGAAGTACACATGTAGGTATGCATAATGTCATGTGCTTGTTATCCCAGCACCCAGGAGGCTGAGGCAGGAGGATTGCTGTGAATCAAAAGCCAGACTAGGCTACAGCAGTGAGTTCAAGACCAGCCTGAATAACACAGTGAGACCTTGTTCTGAAAAAAAAATAGTACACATACATTTTCTGGAACTATAATCATGTTCTAAATCTAAAATTGCTCTGAGCTGTTAGAGTTGGTTCCCTATGTATTGAGAATATTTCACACAAATTTACTAGGCTCCACTTCAAGCTAGGTATAAATAAGCCTACTAAATCCAACATAATTGAAGAGTTGGAGTTTGTATTCAGTTTCCCACATTCAAGGGAAAGAAGAGATGCCTGTATTGACTAAAAGTTCAAATCACTTTCCTCTAAGACTATATTGACGGCAGAGTTCAACAGTTCCTCTCTACAACTCCCAAAGGCAGAGTCCGGTGATTTTAAATATGAGATGTACGTATAATAAGAACGGTCATTATCAGACTACTTTACACACCCATTGTATACTCAGCCAAGATGCTCAGAAGGAAACAATATGCAGTATTCTTTTCTCCAAATTAATACGGTTTAGTGGTAAAACCTTCAATCAATCTGAACTTTTTCAATTTACTAAGAATACTTCAATAAGATCTTCAAATTTGAAAGAAAATCTGCAGGAATATAGCTGTATGAGGATATTAAATCATCCTTCTATAGGAATAAACAAGAATGTTTTAATCAATTTCCAACTTGAGGGAGTTATGAGTCATTTTAAATATCCTGAATCATGTCAAATTGAGTGGTTTGGAAGATGTCCAGAGATACTGAAGATATTCACAATGTGTTGGAACGCATAGGCTGGTTTAAATTATGTTTTAAATGTGTTGGATGCTGATGGGACCCTCGAGCCTCCTACTACTTGTGAGTAAAATTAAGAAGAGAGTATATGTTCACTCCAAAATACATGCAAAAAAAATATGCAATTTTTCAATATTATTTTTTCTTCCTAAAAATCTCATTGAGTTTAGAAAAGTGACAGACACATGTTTTCTGGAACATCTGTCATTTTGAGTGTGCATAACAGTTACTACCACAGAGTTATTAGGGGTGATGGCTGAAGTAGAAAATTTGTTATCCTCATTTTCTTTAAGAGATAGTATAAAAAAGATAAAGGGCTGAGGTCATCAAAGTTTCTGTCAGTAATGAAACAAAAAGGATTTTAAATATTATTGTTCTCATTGTTTCAGCCAGTTCAGGTCTTTATAACAAAGTACTATAGACTGACTGAATACAGGTGAAAAGCTCTGATTTCTCACAATTATGAAAGCCAGGAAGTCCAACATCAAAGGACCACCAGATTTGCTGTCTGGGCAGTGGCCCTGCTCTTGTTCATAGATGTCTTTTCATTCAGCCTTCCAATCCTGGAAGACCCATAAAAGTTTCTGGTATCTCACATTAAAGATTGCTTATCCACTTAAACCTAAACATTTCCCAAAGACCCAGTCTACTAACGCTAGCACATTGCACGTTATGTTTGACATACGGATTTGGGGGAACACAAACATCCAGTCCGTAACACTCCCCTGGTGAAGGAAGAGAAAAACAAGTGCACAATAAAAAGAAAGAAGAAAGATGAATTTAAAAGAAGTTATTATGTAAACAACTGAGTGTAAAAAAAAGAGGCAGTGTTTTTAATTTCAACCTCCAACAGCCAAACTGAGGAAAAATAAGTCCCAGGAGAAACGGCTCAGCCTTAGAGCTGAGCCTCTCATGAGGAGGGAGGTGGGCACAGCCCCGGGCCCCAGGGCCTCCTCAGTCACTCCCACTCCCACGGGGTGTCCGGGGAGGGGACAGTCCCTTCAAGTCCTACTCTTCACTTAAACTTCACAAACTTTCACTCTAGGGAGAAAATAAGAAAGAATATTTTAAGCACAAAAAAGTGATTCCTCGGCTAAGTAATTTAAATAAAAGATTGGTCTCTATCTTCTAGTTTGGATCCTGTTGATTATAAGAAGTTTCTAATTAAAAAATAGAATGAAGCAAACTGTTTAGACCTCAGAATACGATGTGACTAAATTTGAAGTATGGTTTTGCTTGCACTCACAATTTTAACTAAAAACAAGTACATGTCGAATTCCATATATAAAAATTAATGACAGGGTAAAATAGTGATCATAGTTAAGAAATTTCTAGTCTACAACTCTGACTTCATTGTTTACCAAACCTTCGTTGCTTTCATTACTTCATTTTTCTTAGTGTTGAAATGTGGTTTGGAATGAAAAATTGAATGTGCTCATTCAAATAATTGGTTATTTGGACTCAACCAAACCTTCCCCATTCTCATCTTGAAGGGGAAAATGTGCAAGAGGGAGAGAGGGAGGGAGATGGGGAGAGAGAGATACAGAGAGACAGAAACACAGAGACAGAGACGGAGACACAGAGATAGAGAAAGAGAGACAGAGAAAGGAAGAGAAGGAGGGAGTGAGGAAGGAAAGAAGAAAAAGATGCATCCCCTGAAAAAATGGTGCAACACGAACATATAAAAGTGATGACTATCTCTGTGAAACAAGGGACATGTTCATTAGCGTGACTCAGTCCTATGCCAGTGTATACACAGATTCACATGTTAGCCCGGAAGGGCTGGGAGGCGTGCAGGGAGCCACCATCCACCCACCCTGGACAAAGCTTTGAGTTCAGTCCTGAGCATTACAAAACGAGCAAGCACACATCCTCACCCTGAGTTGTGCTTTAGTGGTGGGGTCCTGGCTTAGCATGTGCAAGATGTGGTGAAGAACTGATCCTCAGCACAAGTAGTAGTAGTAATAAATATAACAATAATGCGTTCCATAAATATACTCAATTATCATTTGTTAATTAAAATATATGAATAAATAATCATGGCTAGAAATAACATACCTTAAAAATTTCCAATACTATACACTGACAGTGGGATTTTAATTGGTATTTAAAACATGAAATAAATATTCAAAAAAATGGAAGCATAGTGCTAATTACTGTTTGTATGCTCTCAGGGGGCCTGAAAATATTAATAAAGCCATTAAATGATATCGTCTTGCCAATATAATGTGTCAGCTCTACTGAAGTCAGCTTCTTACTGGCGGTGCACCTGTGCTTTGCCTCACCTGAACATTTACGTGGACACTTAGTGCTCTGACTTATTGATGCACAACTGTTCCCTAGGTGATTAAACCAGTTAGTTATATTCACAAATGCCCAGAAAAATGTACGTTCCATAGATTAAAACATCTGTTTGAAATAATCTGCATTTTCAATTGGAAATATTAAGGAGCAGTTCTTTTTCCTGGTATGGAAATTTACCTACCAGAGCTATAGACATGAGTCATGCTATTTAAACAACTTCTGTAAGAAGACAAATTCTTTGTGCTCCTGTGTGTTTTTCTTCAAAACCCCTTGAAATCTTCTAGGAAAAAGTTCAAGAATAAGATGAGGCTGCCTGGTAAAAATTTAAAAATCATCTCTTTGAGTTTCTCACTTCTATCCCCAAAATGTCCTTTCATGGGACCTCATTGTTTCTCAGAGAAGCCAGGTCATAGTACACCCCAAATTGTAGAGTTGCTTACAGAATGTTTTGGGGGTGCAAGGTTTCAAAATATTTAACTGTAGCATAAAATATGCTGCAAAAAAGATTTTGAATGATAACAAGTTACTTCTCCCATGAATACAAATTCATAGAGGAGATTCATTATATGACAAAAGTCCAAAACTGGGCTGCAACTTGAAAGTTGATAGACTGAAGTTTTGAACGTGGTCCTTATAAAGGCTTTTTCTTTTCTTTCCTGAGTAGTCATGCTCACTTAGCTCACTTAGTCATTGTTTCTCTGCTCTGCATTTCCTAACTTGATGTAATCAGAGCATATTTTGCCCAATTAAAAAATCATCTATCCAAGGTTACTTGCCCTAAGCATTAAACATTAAATACTTTCCAACTATTTGCAACAAATCTGGAGTAAGTTGTAGTTATGTTTAATATACTCTATGTAATTCTCTTTAATGTCAGTGGGCTCATGAGATAGTTATTGGTTTACTCTAGAAGAGAAACTCAGTTCTTAAAGCTTCAAGAAGTAAGATAAAGAATAATAGAAACTGTCTTTTCATTCAGGAGGACTCACTCATCTACAAATTAATATTAGGCACATACCTATATTTTTAATTCAATATAGATATTAGTAAATTAACTAAAAATAGTAATGTTATTTATGTGCAGTCAGACAACCAAAAGTACTTCCAGTGGAGGGGAATGTTTAAAGATTCAGGAACATGGTTGATTTTTATCTATATCACTGAGAAGCAGGTAATAGGAGCAAATGGAGCTTGGTGAGATGGAAAGAGTAACTTGTAATAGAATACAAAGAGGAAAAATAAACAGGGCTGAGATGATGAGAACACAGACTTTGTTATTGGTTCCTGCTGGCCAAACTCAGTATATAAATGTGCTGCATTCATGAACTACACAGAAGTCACACGGAATAGGACATGGAATCAGGTTGAAGACCCCTGTATAAGACCAAGCTTTTCTCTTCGAAATGAAAATAAAAACAGAACACCTAATATAGTACAAGCAATAAAAAAGACCAAACTTTTAAAAGATGAGAACTTTACTGGATGAGTATCATTAGCAAAAATAAAATAGCTACTATTGTCACGCAAAATGATCTGTGTCTGTGTTTGTCTTACCTCTCGGTACAATAAACAAGGACAGTTTACTAAGGTTTGCATTCCACAACTGCCTACCCATGAGCCTGGCCCAGCCGTTCTCAGTAGTCACCTAACAATCACATTCTGAAGTGATTCAGAATTCACCTAACAAGTACATTCTGAAGCCTATAATGGCTATGAGTCAGTAATTTCCCTGAGCTTGGGCTAGAGAGACAATAATAAATCACTCTTGAAGGTACTTTTGAAAATGAGATCTCCAAACATTCCTCATAACAATTTTCAAGGCACATGTTACTACAATTTTAAAAATTACAGAGCTTATGATAAATGAGAATTAGCAGAAATCACACACTGAAGAATGCAATTCACAGAGAAAATAGATAGCAGATTTATCAGGTGCAGCTTATAAGAGAAGCATATTTGAAAAATGAAATCAGAAGAGGATCACACCATGAAGAAAGGAGAGATTATCCCAATGAGTCAGAAGATTTTAAAAAGAATCAAAGAGAATTATATGAAAAATGAAACTTAACAATTGTGACTGATGCTCATCTTTTCATCAGGGAATACTTATTAAGACCTCCAGTGCGTGCCTGAACTGTGGCTAGTGTGGAGACCTGTAGATGCACTCTCCGACTCACAATGTTTCACTTATTAATTTTCAACTTCATGATCGGTTTATGAGGACTTCACTGTGTGTTTTACTTTCAATGGGGTTATTAGAATACAACGCATCTCCACTCATCTGTAATGTTCTTTCCTATACCAATTACCACGGATAAAGTTTACTTTATAAATTAGCAACAATAAAATGTCATCAAAATACTCATAAAAGAAAAATGATACTGTACTATAATAAAACTTATGCAAACATAGTTTCTACCTCTCTCCTGTCCACTGTCTCTCTGTCTGTCTCTCTGTCTCTCTCTCTGTCTCTCTCTCTCTGTCTCTCTCTGTCTCTCTCTCTCTCTCTCTCCTAGGTTCTACATATGATAGAGAACATATAATACTCATCTTTTTGAGTTTGGCTAATTTCACTTAATAAGATGATCTCTAATCCATCCATTTTCCTGCACGTGACCTGGTTCCATTCTGCTCTTATACCTGGATGACACTCCACATAGTACAGGTTCTTCATCCCTCACCCATTCACGGGTACCCAAGATGCTTACTTACGTTGTTTACTGTGAATAGTGCCACCATCACCATGCCCATGCAGGTAGCTCTGTCATAAACTGGATTGAATTCTTTGGCATTTATACCAAGGAGTGGAATTGCTGGATCAGACCACTATACTGATTTCCACTGTGGCTGTAGAAATGAACCAAAAACTTAGAAACTGTCCAAAGGAATTTAAGAGTCAAAGACTGTACACTAAGAATTCTAGTTTAATGACTAGAAAGAAAGAAGAGAAATAATCCTGGAAAAGAAATATTAGAAGAGAAGATCATTTACTTTTTTTTTTAAGAAGTGAGAAAAGATGCAAGCTTTCAGATCCATAAGGTTCACCAAAATTGTCCACAAGATTATGCATCAAAATAAACATGAAAAACACTATGGAATTAAGATGTGTTTTGAAATTTAGCCAAGCAAAATTAAACATATTAAAAGAAAAAACTTATATCTGACTTCTTAGCAATTGAAATCTAGAGAAATAGTTGGAATAGTTTGCAAGAACTAATGGTAAAATTTTAAAGGAAAAATGTGAGTCGAGTAGAACCAAGTATCCACAGATTTGTTTTCAGACCCATTAACTGTAACAAAATGACTATATATTCAAGTTCTTTGTATGAAATGGCATAATATTCACATAGAATATATTGACACCTACCTTATAACTTTAAATCATTTCTAGATTATTTATAATATCTAATACTATGTGAAAGATTTAGAAATAGTTATTAAAACATATTGTTTATGGAATGACAAGAAAATATGTGTTACATATTCAGTATAGATGGAATTTTTCATAATATTTTTGGCCCAGAATTAGTTGAACTTGGGAAGGGGAAATCTATCTATTTACAGAACTGCTCATATGGTAAAATGCTCTCTCAAAAATGAAAGTACATTAAGGCATTTTTATGCAAACAAAAAAGTTTACTATTTAAGTGACTTTCATATGTATGTGTGTCAATGATAAAAGAAAATTAAAACAGAAGAGAAATTTAAAATGAAAAAGTAAATGATAAACACTTATATCTCATGAGTTGAAAAGGTAACTGATAAAAAATAGATATGTGAATGGGGAAAGAATCAGGATATACTATGCACAGGTGCAAATTCCTTATAGAGAATGTAATCACTATGTATATCAAAGGCATACCAAAAAATAATTTTAAGAAATAGATTTGTGTACATGTATTTGTTTAATGCTTCATAAATTTTGACTCTGAAAATGTTAAAAATAAGTTCCATTTAGTGAGGATAAAAATATCCCTATGGATTAAGTCACACATAAAAGAGGGAGGGGAGATGAGAATAAACTTTTTTCAAGGTTCGAATCTTGATAAAGTATGATCAAACACACAAATTAATGCAAAAAAATTTCTATGGAGACAAGAAGTGATAGAAATAGATTGCATAAATTTAAATCTGTGGAGAATAAAATGTAGACTGAAGATCAGAACATTACTAATTAATTTAAAACCAACTACAGGGAAAATATAAATGAAACCTATATATTAACAATCACAGTCAGTAACTAAGAACTTAAAATTGTCAGTTTGTGTTACAAAAGAAAGAAAAAATGGAATACATTCTTCAAAAGTCATATATACCATAAAGCAATGGAATATCTAAATGTCAATTCTTAGGTAATGATACTCCAATAATACTCTAATCAAAATGTAATGGAAGTAATATATTAATGTAAAACTAAGTAAAATCAGAAGGCATAAATAGAAGTTACAATGTACATTACATGAAGATATGACATAAAATAATCTTTCAATAATGGAGTTTTATTTATTTTTATTAATACATATTTGCAATACATAAGCATGACATTCATCTTCTGGAACTGGTGCATATACACATTTTTAATTTTTTTTACAAGTAAACGTGGAAGAGACAAGTAAAATAGAGCTTAGTCACCAAAAATGTGGAAAGTTGCTATTTATCACTTTTAGTAATTGATAGACCTGGCAAAAACAAAAATTAGAAAAGATCCCGCAAATTTACAAAACACAGTTAACAAGCTTTATATACGAATTCTGCAAGAAAACAATCAAATAAGCCAAAAAAACCTGTTTTTACCCCACACCTATGCAACTATAGTATAAACCTACTAAGTTTTTAGAATAGAGATAAGTGTATAGTAAATATGTGTACACACACTTGTATTAGAAAATTTATAATCCAGTGGACTAACATCGAACTTAAATTGGTGTAAGAATGAGTTTGAAGCAGAAGAGTTGCTCACATGAGAGAAGAGAGACCTTTTAGGAATTTTTAAAGTGGATCTCCATAAAAATGTATTTGTATCAACCCATAAGAAAATGATAAAACTTTCCAGAAATTCTGAAAAAATTGACAATTTTTAAAATGACATAAATTAATCATGTAAAATGGTAATTCTTCATAACCATGGCTTAATTTGAGTTAATTACAATAAAATCTATCAGTTTAGGTGTGGGGTAAAAACAGGTTTTTTTGGCTTATTTGATTGTTTTCTTGCAGAATTCGTATATAAAGCTTGTTAATTAATAATAATATTTTAAATATCATTTAGTAAGAGGTGAATTAAATGTGCAGACCATACAATGAGATCCAGTTAAATGGGAGAATATGTCTATTTATTGATATACATGTATATATTATTGTCTTTTATAAGAATTTAGTAAAGCTAATATATGTATAACTGCATTTAGTGATACCAAAAGAAATACTAAAATTATTCTAAACAAAAACCAGTAATACATGCTAAATAACATTCAGTGTTCTGGTTTTATATTCTGGAAACTATAATTTAAAGTCGTTTTAGTATCTTTATTGTTAAAATAATTGTAAAAGAATAAGAATATAAATCAGAAAAGCTGAGAAAACTAAGTCTAAATTTAAATTTGAAATAACACTGTGAACATGGAATCTAATACCTGATTTTGAAAATTCCTGAAGCCAATGAATGAAATGCTAGTGAAAAAACTCATAATTAATCTCCCAGTGTACGTTTCTAAATATTATTTGACATTAAAGCAAATTAAGCTTTCTTTAAGAAATGGCTGATTCCTGATCAAGGGCAAGAAGAATACTAATTGAATTTGGATTATTTTGTCAAACCAGGAGGTCTGTAAGTACCAAAAATCAAGGTAAGACAGTCACAAAACAGCCTAGAAGCCAACTTGAAGAAAATCTGTTTCTATGTATTTGTCATCATTTGGACATTAAAAATAATAATGATTTTAATAGATTGAGACATATTGAACTGATACATATCCATGTACTGGTAGAAAAACTAAGAGCAGAGGAAACAAGTCCAGTTATAAGTCTTGAGGATAATTCCTGAATTAGCACCTTACTCTTGTTTTTAGGTGTAATTGTTGTCCACCTTTTGGTTCTTTACAGTTTGCGGATGGGACTCCCTGCCTCCAGCACTGAGTAAGCCAACGTCTCCGGTAAAAGCCTTCTCATTTTTCTCTGTCTCATTGGTTCTGTGTCTCTGGAGACCCCTGACTAATCCACCAGGCTAACATGCGTACAGAGAGAATAGATGATTGTGTCAGCAAGAGACCAAGTACTGAGATCAGTTGGGAGACTGTTGTAGCAACCACCCAAGAAAAGTCACCGGGATGGGCTAGTTGGCAGTAGAAACACATAAAATAGAAAAGATATATTTACTTAGACATTTAATTTAAAAGATGAGGGCAATTATTTTGAGAATATAAGGCATTTTTCAAAGCTGACTCCCATCCCTTTGACTTGAGCAAAGATTCTTCCTACACAATGGGGCAAAGACTGAAATTTAAGTGTTAGGCACAATAATCTGGAAACTTTGCAAATCTCTGATCTGTAAAGACTCCTTTGTCAAATTTTCTACAGTCTTCAGCTACCCATCTCATCTCCATAAGCATACCTCCTTTAATCTCTGTGTGTAATGCTGGAGCACTCTTTTAATTGTTCTTTGTAAGTACAATACACATCTACTCATAGCAATAATGTTTGCTTCCACCATAAACATTTGAAATATCTCAAGTTCTTCCTTTTTTCTAAGTCTTCACATGGATATTCATTAAGATAGATAGATAGATAGATAGATAGATAGATAGATAGATAGATACATTGGTAGATAGATAGATATAATGTACTGGAGATTTAAGCCATGGAGAGCTGAGCTACATCCCCAGACCTTTTTTTTTTTTCATTATTTTTAATGTTGTGACATAGCTGCACTAAATTATCTAGCCTGGCCTCAAATGACCAATTCTGCTGCTTCCTCCTCCTGAATAGCAGGTGTGCACCACCAGCCCCAGCTGGAGTTTGTAAATATTCTTTAACTTGAAGATTTATTCTTTCAAAGAAGTGCACATAGGAGATTCAGTTCTGCTCCTGCTTTCCAAAAATCAACCGTTGCATTGTGTAATTTGAGATAGGTACCGCTCTCCCTACCACGGTGATCGTCGCCACATGGACTTTACCCGCGCAGTTCAGGAGGAACTGGATGACTTCTCTTGAACAGTTTTAATGGCTCCTGTCCAGGCCTTCATAATTGGTTTCTGTTTGATGATGAGCATAGCTCAGAGGTGACATTAATTCACAGATAGCCTACTTCTAGCTGAGAGCAGCCTTTCTGTTGAATCATTTTGTACTCTAGCTTGCCAAGTGTTGCACACATTGAAGACACTTCATAAATGCTTTTGATGATGAAAGGTTCTCAACTTTGTTTCAGATATAACGCCAAGTGTGTGCGCCATTTTCACAATAAGCCTTGCATTCAGTATGGGAAGTGAAGTTCAAGCGAAGGACTTTTCTCATTTGAAAGTAGTTTAAGTGCTAAAGCCTATGTTCCTGGAAATAAGTGCTATTGATAATGCTGTGCATACTTATAATTTTTCAAGCAGTCCAAGAAATTGAAGATAAACATACATAGTGAATAAAGCCCAAAAGGAAACTGGCATGGTTTATTCTCTTTTTGGAAAAAATACGGTAGAAATTTTTCTGACAAAGTCATTGCTCTGAATTCTATTGATTGTTTAGTATCTGATAGCCATTAGCAGAGATTGCTTACATTTACCTTACAGGTAACATCTACTTTGACTTTTGTAGAAGTCAATATGTGCTTATTGAGAAGTAAATATCAGTAAATCTTTCTTTTATTATAGTAATATCAACTCAAGTTAACTCCCTGCTGAGATGAAAAAATATGATTCACACAATGAAAAGCATATGTTTCGGAGACAGTTTGTCATCAAACTACATCAACAATTTAAATGATTAAAATGTTTCTATAAACATCCTTTTCCTTGTCGGTAATGGATGAAACACACTTACTCCCCATTGTTTTATTTATTTTTTTGAGCAGATGTTAATGTCATGAGGGAAACTTATTTTTACAATACTATAATTAAAACCATATATTATTAACTCTTTTGTCACATATATTAAGTGAAACTCCATTATTTTGATAGATAAACTCATATATGAGACTCTTTAATAGACAAGGAATATTACTCTACATCAGGGCTCACATACCTTCACACTTGCTTATTTTGTCTTCACAGTATTGGAAAATTTTTAATTTTCACTCTGCTGAAAGAAAAATGAGTAGATTTCAGAGTTATTTCTTTTTGGTAGATGCATGATAGAAACTAAAGTGTAAATAGCTAATCAGGCTCTATCCAGTTACTCTGCTTGATGATTGTACCCACACAAAATCCTCTTAAATTAGAAAATAGATGAAATTGCATGTAATGTCTGAGAAACTTCACTTTTCAATAGCCTCAGCCGAGTGTTCACTTTGAACTACTTTCACAGAATGAATTACTGATAGTTTAAATGTTACATTTACATTCATTATTCTCTGACATAAGGCACAAATCCACTGAAATTAAAGTAGTAGTCTTTCAATTAGATTTCTGAAAAGAAAGTTTGAATGATAAGAATAGTTTCTTAAAAGACAGAAGAGTGGTAGAAGGTTAAAATTTATCTTTTTTAGGCCATATTTGTCATAATTCAGATGGAAACATAAAATCTTTTTAAACTATGTTTTTCATGTTGTCCATAGTCTGTTATTTGGCCATAGGAAAGAGAAAAAGAATGTATATTTTTGCCATGTTAATTATCAAAAAAAATCTAATCAAAACAGAAACTGTAGAAGTTTGAAATTAAAACCTTTGGTAACAATTCTATGAATTCCACAATATTTCTCTCCTACTGTTATCAACATCTAGCAAAAAAAGTTCTCAGTGAGGTAATGATTTAATTGACAATTGAACTTTCCTATTTAAAAATCTCTAAGTTTGAAGAGCTTGATTTCCCAATTTCACTGCATCTGTATTCATTTGTTCAAGAAAAGCTCAGATTCAAGTTTAGCATTCAGGTTTCTAAGAACTTATTCACAAAACCTAAATTAAAATCAATGTAGCAGTTCATGAGTTAGAGCAGGGTTAACACCGAATCATTACATTTGTGTTATAAGAAAACGGATTTAATGAAATGAATGAACCTGGTTATCTAAACATAAAACATCTTCAGAGATTAATGGGGAGACCATAGTCATGAAAAATCAGCAACCTCTAATATCAGAAACCAAAGAAAATCTCCCATATGTTCTGCTTATTTATTTCTCATTTAAAATGAGACAAATTTGAGCACTCCTGTGATGCATTACTGGCTTGGAAGCTGAATGTTAGTTCAGAGTTTAATAGTTTCCATCAAATGAGAAATGCTCAGAATTGCATATAGTTTCCAGCATTACACTGATATCAAACATTGGCTGAAGAAAATTATGTCTCATTGATCCTAAAACTTGTGCAAAACCATATATCTAGAGATTCAGAAAGACCACAATTCTACAAACGAAGTATAGTACATAGTAGACAAATACACACACTGCCATGTATTATTTGCATAACATTGTCTGCATTATTCGATTATATTTAGTTTTATTTTCTCATCCATAAAACAGGCATAATGTTACAAATATATTATTTTAACTTGGGGACTAAATGTTATATTAAAAGTTCTTAAAATATTTTTCTCTGAAATATCACTTTAGGGCTGGGGATATAGCTCAGTGGCACAAGCACCCGCCTGGCAAGTGCAAGGTCCTGAGTTCGATTCCCAGTACCAAAAAAATAATAATAATAAACAAAACAAAATAAAATAAAATATCAGTTTATACCTGACAGATATTTTCATCATCACAGTAAATCTTGAATAAATCCTACAAAATTCTGTAAGGCAGCTAATTTATTTATGGAGCAAAATTCAAAATGAATTGATGAAGAGGAACTGCAGAGTGACTATGCATACAGCAATTCTTATATACCACAAAGATAATTTAGATAATTAGTATAACGTGATTCATATCATTAAGTAATTTATAGAACGTAAAATTTGTAGCCACCTTCCCAGAGTCCATCTTACTTGAGAACGAGGAAGGAAGTTTCATTCCACTCACATTTCAGGTACAAAATTTTAATAGACTTTTCACTGAACTGGCCTAGCTTTATAAAACTACTTAGCAGATCCAAATTCACCAAACACAGGCCAATGGCCTTCAATGTTCCCTTCTGTTATGGTTGATACATTGTGTCAAATTAGGGAGTCCAGAGGTCTGGCTAAGTGACTCAGCACGGAGCCAGGGTGCTTACTCTGCATTCATCCTGAGCCTGTGCAAGAGGAGAGCATGGAGATTATGTGCGAGCTACATGCCCCTTAGGTGGGGCTAGCCAGCTTACAATATAAGAGAGGAAAAGAGGCTTGCTCTCGCCCCCTTTTTGCTCTTGTTGCTTTTGCTGTTCTGCTGCCATGAATTGTTGCTCTCTGCCATGTGCCACTCTGCCTTAGAGCCAGCCAAGTATGGACTGATACCTCCAAAAACTTTAAGGTAAATAAACCTTTCCTTCCTTAATTTTGGGCGTCAGGTATTTTGTCTCAGCAACAAGAGAAAAGTAACCAACACACCTTCCCAGTACACTTTTACCTACAAAGCTCCCACTTCTCTGTGGAGAGCAATTCTTATAATAGCTAGAAATATATATAACTTTGATCACATGTGTGTTCCTAGTAATCTTTGCCTGGTGGGCATCAATAGTACTTTAAACTGTAGCTAAAGTAGCTGCAGATGTTGGTGTACTTTTTCCATATTTACACAGAGTGCTTAAATTTTGTCTAGGATAGGTCAAATAATATTTGTTTCAAAGTTAATTAAGAGGGATGAATAAACTAGTAATCAGCCAATCAGTGCATGACCTTAGTCACTGTAATTGGTTGAAAAATGGGTACATACCTTAAACAGCGCTGATCAAAATGAAGAAAAAACAAAAATGCAAAACAGCATGAAGGAAAGAAACATTCTATACCAGGCGGATCAACTACAGAAATATAGAGAGACAAAGCAAGACCCTTAGTCAAACTAACCTTGACAATTTCCCAATATCTGCAAGTTGGAAATACAAAAGCCAATATTCTATCTTCATTTTTAAAGATAACGCTGGCCAAATTATTTTATCATTTATAGTTATGATTAGTCTAATAGAATCTACTGGAGGTAACTAAAACTTTGGAATGAGAATGAGTGGGCAGTAAATGATGCTAGATTTAAAGGCTTGACCCTGAAAGACTAAGAAGTATGTGGTCTCCTTATTTAAAATAAGATTCTCTAATATAATATAGAAATAAAGAGGTAAAAGTTAAATGACAAAATTGAGATATCACTTATGAGTAATGTTATGAATTTCAATCCTTGGAGTCAATAATACAGAAAATATTTTTTAAATGTAGAGCTTTTGCTGATATACTTGGAGATTCTGTTTCTGTTTATCATAAGTCAATCTATTTATTTCAAAGAAGGAAATAAAGACCTGAAGCAAAGAATATGAGAAATGATAGTGATAGTAACTTGAGTTCTCACAACAGTGAAATGATGAGCAGTTTAAAGGTAGAACATTTACTTAGTAATTGATTTTAAGAGCCAGGATAAAGCCTTAAAATGTATTTATTTCCATACATCAGTTCTGAGGTAGACATGTGTCCCTGATTGTAGACTGGCATAACCTGAATGGTGATTGCTTAATTGGATTAAGAGACACCTAGCAGATTAGCAAAGCACACTAGAGTCTTTCAGGGTGGGAAATGGAGAGGTGACCTTGGATACTATATAGGGTCCTTGGCCCCTTCCTTTCTGCCACTGTTGTCCTGCTGAGCTTTTTGGCCTCCACAAACTCTACCATGAATTTATCCTAAAATGCTCCTACCTTGGAGCCAGGGGATGATGGACTGAACCTCTTGAAACCATGAGTAGCACTGAGCTACTTTTGTGTCTCAGTGCTGGGAAACCTAACTAGCACGGACATAAGAGCACCTGCCTCTCCACATCCCAATTACATACGTTTGTGACTCATAGTATGTTTATGAATAACAATGTTCAAGCTACTTTTTAAATGAGCCATTTCTTCAGATTAAATAACATTAATTCTGGAAAAGCAACCTAATGAAAAATTTACACAGTATTATTTCTTGTATTCAATGTTTATGACCAGACAGATGATTGAACAGCAATTTGTCAAACTTCACTGTCTGATTGAAAAAATCGATATAAACTAGGAACGTGAGTGGTAGATTCTCCTAAACACTTCTGTGCTCCTCCTCAGTTTTAACCTCATGGCTTTAACTCATTCCTGGAAGAAAATCCCTGGGAATAGTACGTCCTTCCAGTTGTAGCCCCCCAACAGGGATCCAAGACCTGGGATGGCAGCTTCTGCCCCACTTGCAAGAAGACTGTTCAATCTAAGGCAGGGAGGAGGCAAAGCCTCAGACATGTGGTTGTAACAGTTGCCAGCTGTGCCCCTTTCTTGCCTCCTGATAGTTAGTGTAGCTGGGCTAGAAGCCCAGTCCTGCTCTTGGCCTGCTTGCAGTTCATGATGCCAGCATCCTCGGTATGAATTTCCCTCCAGCAAGCACTGAGCACTCCGACAGGGTCTGCAGGGTACTGACTGCCCTATGTGAGGATTTCTTGAATTCAGAGCATAAGGAAAGTTGTGTCTCTAAGCAGGTGTAACAGCAGAAGTGAGGCTTCACTGTACACCAGAATATGCTAATGTTTCAAGTTCATTTGTACATTGGCCAAATCCAGAAGCACGAGGTTTGAAAAGATAATTATCTGTATTGTTTCTTTGTTTTATTTGTTATTTGATTTGCCTTATGTACCGGCATCTCATCTCATTTGGTTCAACACAATATAGAATTATTAATGTGTACCCAGAAAGCATATTTTTATTTTTTTAATTCTGAAAGACTGACTACCCATGAAATGTATACTTGCTGACTTACAGTAGACATTCTGTAACTGTGAGATATTTTAGTTATTAGGAAAGGGAAAGGGGCACAGACCATACACACAGCAGACTTCCCCCAAAATGGTCACCCTTCTTTGGGAATTATCTGAATCATCATCCCTTTCCAGGGATAAATATACACACCCTGTAGTCAAATTCCCAGGCTTATCCTTAAACTATAGAAGCCTCAATAGCTTGGTTATGACTTGCAATCTGGGGTACAGTTTTAGCTCTGCCCTCAGAATCTCAGCTTATAATGTCTTCATAAAAGACACTGCACCTTTGGACCAATGCCTTTACTTGCAGTGAATGTAGACATGCAATGTTCCTTTCTTGTCACCTCACCAAATTCGGTCACCTGCCTTTCCATGGTCCTGTCACCCGGAACCCGGCTGCATCTTCCCATTTCCCAGGGTCTTCTGGGCTTCCTGGTTACTATAGGAGAGATTCTTGGACTCTTATACCTGTGAATACTCTGCTCACCCATCAATTTAGATCTACTGAGGAAACTAACTTCCCCCGCCACACCTAGGTCTACTAACCTGAAGGACACCACAAGCTGGGCCACCAGTTAAAGAGTTTTAGAAGAGGCATTATTGATGGAAAATTGTTTTCAATTAGGAATTCAAGTAAGACTCTGGATAAAGAATCATCAGGAGAAAGAATTGTGCATGGGGGGGCGGTGCTTTACATCCCGTACATGGGCTGTACGTGAGAGATTAAACCTAAGAGTGATAGCAGAGAAAACCCCTGGAGAAAGGAGTTTTGCAGCATAAGCAATTATTCCCTGGAAACATTGCTTTGAAAAGCTTCTTAGTTTAGGGAAATCATTTCTTATCTTTTATTATCTTTAAGCTTATACGTTAAAAGCCAGCTTATCAAAAAAGGCTGTGATTATAAATCATTATGCACTAGTTAGTAATCACATCTATATTCCAAAGTAGTGATTTATGAAGCTAACATCTTGTAAGAGTTTCTCTAACCACTGAACCCAAGTCATTTAATTTATAATTTATTAGGATCTTAAATTCATTACAATTTCCAATTCAAAACCCAATTATACTCATGACAATGTAATTTTTAAATTTCTTTACAAGCAAGGTGCTGTGTTGCTGATTTTTCCTTTCTTACACACTGTAAACATTTCTTACCTCAAGAGCCTGCAGGTAAAACTAAATTATGCTAACCACATTGTTTAAAAATACTAAGCATGTCATTACTTTCTTGTCTTCTGTCAGCATCTAGTTAATAGAAAACTGCTCGTTTGACGAAAGAACGTTGCAGCGTATTGCAGTTCATGTGATTGCCTCTTTCTGCAGCCCGGCTTCCTTGGCTGACTTTCCGCTTATCTTATCCTTCATGAAAATCTCAACTATTCCAGGGATGGATTTCCATCGGCTTCGTCATTGCCCGGCAAAGGGTAAGAACTCGGGAAACTTTTTTAATGAGTGAAGGACGGTTTCAGCTATGAAAATACTCATTAACAGAACAAACTTTGATGAGTCGAAACGTGATATAAGTGCAAGAGATTACACTGCTCACAATGTCATCACTGTCATGCTCGGCATATGATCAGTATTAAATATACTCTTAAAGAGGTGAACGCAATCTATTGTTTAATCTGTATTGGACCATAACCGTATTCTTTTTTGGCTCAGATAATGTATCTAAGAATCTTGCACAATAGATGCTTAACAGCTAAAGTACTGTGCTTAAGAAAGAAAATGAAAGAACTTCTAAGGAAAATATATCTAGTATTTTAACTCAGTTGATTCTACCCACATACTTCAATTAACAAGAACAAAGCCAGAAGCATTTTTACGAAGGCCCCTTACCATTAAGGTGATAAATTTCTCCTGTTCTCTTGAGTACTTTCTTCACACGTACCCCTATCAGGACAGGAATGATTAAGCAATAAGCGTGGACTCTTCCCCAGAGGCTTGAATACCACAGTGGGACTCATTGGCTGGAGGAGTGGTATGTATGAAAGCAAAGTTAAGGAGAGAATAGAAAAGAATATAATCCCTCGTATGAGAAATTAATTGTTGAGATTAATGACATGAATTATTTGTTTATGTGGATACAAATCTTGTATTATATTTGTAATTTTTTTATCTATTGTATTTAAAAGTAGCCCTTAGGCAAAATCTCCATTTATTTCAACAAGCCACTTTGCAAGCTGTGCTGAGATATACAAAATCTTTCCTTTGTCCAGTGACATCTCTTCAAGGAAACTGAATTCCACCTGGAATGCTGACCAAGTCATTCATTTATAGTCACGTGGGTCACATGTCTGTTGAAATGCACATATGTTTGATAACAATAATAACTCATCATCATTTTTATATTCAGTGAAATTTTAAAATACCAACTCTGTCAAAATATTGTCGTACTGTCTGCATATTATCCTCAAACACAGCCAGTTTTTACAGAAAATATCATTGATCTGAAGAGAAAAAAATCTGAAATTACATGGTGTCCAAAACTGAAGAGGAAAATATTCTAATATTTAATCATTCTGAAAGAAGACCATCTCACATTCCAATTGAAAAACAACATTAAATTAGAGTATTCTCTTAAAGCTTAAACTAGAAGTTCATATTATATCCAGAGTATGAAAATGGATAATTTTTATGCTCTTTTTATGTCATACATGTTCTTTCCTAGAAGCAGGTCTTCAAACTGACACTCCCTGAGAGAGAAGTAAGGGCATGCCAAGAGTGGCAGTGCAGCCTGCTCTGGAGAAGCCAAGACTGTGCGCTAAACGAAGTGGTTTTTCCTGCCAGGGAGCAACTCGAAGTTCTCACGGCTGGACTCTGGGGTCATGACGAGCATAAACCAGAGAGGAACAGCACAAGAAATGTTAAAAGCAGTGTTAATTCATTCACCGCTAAGACTTAGGGGCAGCTGAAAAGAATTGCACTCCATTTTTGGAAGAATTAGCACCTGTTTAGTATTCTGTTTTGTAGAGTGACCAAAAATTCATTTGCATTTGGACATTCATCCTAATCAGCTGAACTGTGAAAGGTCAGGTTGTGCGAAAGCTGCAGAGAGAAAAGCCTGAACTCCCTTGCTGAGTCAGCTAAGCGGCTGAACTCTGGTGCTTGCCGTCAAGCCATTCGGGAGAGGAGTGAGAGAAGGAAGGTAAGGTGAAGAAGCTGTGTACCTAATGGTTGGCAGCCACAGACTTTTGGAGATTCATCAGACAAAACTTTCCTAAGTTACCTGACAGTTGTAGCCTTCTGTGCTTCTAATGATTTTCTTTACTCGTGTAAACAGTCCTGCCTCTTCATTCCATGATATTCTATGAATGAATGTGTGCTTCACACGAGGAACAAGTGCGTATCTTCAACTCAAAATTTGCAAGTTGATAACTATTGTCCTAATTGTGTAAAAGCTGATCTCAGGTTCTTAGCAACAATTGATATCATTGTAGATAAGAACACCCACTGATATTAAGAACACACCAATTGATAGTATAGTATGTAAGTTCATCCACTCAACTCCTTCAAGAGCACATGCACTCCTGTGGCATCCAACTCCCCTTGTTGGAAAGGAGCATTGAGCAGAAAGATCAGAGAAGAGAGATGCGCCAGCGAGGCCAGGGGCAAAGCTGGCTAGGCGGTACGGTAACCCTATGTCTGGGATTGTTTCTGGCTGCCTGGCAGTGCGCTAACTACAAGCTGTTACAGTGGGAAATAACAGGGAAGCGTCCTCTGAGATAAACACAGAGAAGAAGGCGAGAAGAGCAGTCACAGAGGATATCTTCCCATAGATCATCTTTTAAAAAAAGAAGGGTGAGGTCTATTATCGATTAGAAGAGAGCTGCTAAACTTTTGTGATTTAGCAACAGCCTAGCATTTATGCTCTTCTAAGGACATACAGTATTTCCTTAAACATGAAGTTCACAGGAATGATGTATCAAGGAATCAAGTAACTTTTACACCTTAACATAGGCAACATATCGGAAGCAGCCACACAGAGAACATTAGGGAGACAATCTCCTGCCTCCGAGTTCTCACACTGCAGTAGGAAACACATTCACAAGAAAGCACAAGGCAAATGCCAGTGAACACTTGGACCAGAAAAGCTTTTCCCCGCACCCGTATTTACTGGATTTACTGGGTTGAGGAGACACTGAAGAACATGCATTAAGCAAATTGTCCCAAAAGGGAACACAAATATGAGACTCTTAATCAGCATAACTGGCTGTACTTGTCATTTTTTCTTTACTATATTGAAATACCTTATGTAGATTAAATTCATGGAAGAAAGAGGTCTATGTAGCTCTCAGTTTGGAGGTTCAAGGACACAGTTCTGGGTTCCGCTAAATTCTAACAATAGTCCTTTTGCTAGGAGGGTCTCAGGGCAACAAACACATGGCAAAGATGGGAAAAAAAACATGTCTATTGCATTCTTTTGGTCTCTCTTGCTCTGCTTCTAATGGTTCTAGTATCCAATCCTGGGGTCCCACTCTTCTCACCTTATCCCATCCTATCACTTCCTAAAGACTGCCTCTGACTTTGGAGAAAAATGTCCTCCATGACATTGAGAGACAAACTGTATTTAAACCACAGCATTGAGTTAAGCAGGGAAACCTATGTTGTATTTTCACATTAAGAATGCTTTCTGAAAACTGGGATTCCCCAATGGAAACAAGTCAGTGTATGAAGCTTGAAGCCTTGTGATTTTGCTCTGTTTTGCTTTATTTTTCAAACAGATCTTTTCTCCAAGAGACTCTGCACATCTGGTCTGTGATATAGTTCAGTTAGTTGAAGCTAAGGTCATCAGACATCCTTTGTTTTAATAAGATCTCAAACTTGAAAAGAATAGTCTCATGAGATGAACATTCCCAAATCAAAGTCTCGGATAATATTAGATAAACAGAGAGTGTTCAGGTGGAAAGAATGTCCCCAAAGGGAAAGAGTGGATTTAAGTTAATTGTCGCTCTGTCACAGAGCATTTTTCTTCAGCTGGGAAATAGTACCAAGGCCCACGGAGAATTCTCTGTCCATTTCCTGGTCACTCTAGGCTGCCAGCACTGACTCACACTCTGAAGATGGACACTGCACCCTCAACTTGACCCTTGCTCCATAGTAAAAAGAAGAAATGGCAATGCCGGAGCAGAACTTAACTGTTATAGGAAGGAAGCTTATTGCCCTTAATGAAAAGACACAGGCATTTTATTTGCTAGAAGGAAATTGCGGCAACCTGAAAACCATAAACACGATTTGTTTAAACTACAGAAAGAGTTAACTTAATTAGTTTGGAAACAGGAAATTTTGATGATCCTAATAAAATGTACTCTTTCCTGTTCTACTGTGTATAATTCAGTCTGCAATGATTTCCCTTATTACATGTATCAGCTGCAAGCCTCTTATGCAGCTGACCCTCATTAATTAATAATTGTATGTCATGGGGAAGATGAGTCTCCAAGTCAGGCTTTTTGTCGGGCAGATTTAAGATCCATTAAGGTATATTTAACCCTGAGTGGGGAAGAGAAATAATTAGGATCGATGAGCTAGAACTCAAGCACCTTGGAGTATTGGAGGCTGCCGCAGTCTGGGAAAAGCAAGATGCACCAAAAAGCTTCCTAGTTGTGGGAGAAAGTTCACCTCTTTAAGTACAGGGGGCATCAATTTTTAATACCGAGTTATGGTCAGTATCTTCACTGTGTCTTGTATAAAGCTACCTCAGTCTTTTCAGGAAGATGCAGCCGGGTAGGTGAAACTCCGTATTCAATTATGTATAACTTGGTTTCTTTTGTGTTGGCTTTTGCAAGCCCACTTGTTACTAAATGATTTATTTTTAATTAGCTCTGGATGCCTGGCACTCAGAAGTTGACTTGGGCTCTCCCTGGAGGCCTTTTAGCGAAATGACCTGTTTCGGATTACCCACCCTTTCCTCCGCCAGGCAGGACGAGTGACATGTACTTTATTCCACCGCTGGTCTTAAGGATCTCGATCAGCTTTGGCTAGCAGTACCACTCACAGTCTTTCCCCAACACACGCTTCACCGCTGTTCAGCCTGCTCTTCTCATTATTTAGGCAAATTCATTTCTTAATTTTCATATTCTTAATGTCCTTTCCTTAAGCTCAGTTTCCTATCAAGCTGGCTCACAAATCCCAAAGATTCTTTGCAACCCTCACCTAAAAATCTTTTCACATTGAAGGACACCAGGAACCATCAATACATCTCAGCAGTCATTGATATCTTTACTTGTCTATCTATGTCACCAATATATTATCAATTCATATGCAGTATATTTTATTTTAAAAGGAGCTTAAAAAAACCCTAGTGATGTGAATTACAACTATATTTCAGTATTAGATGCCACAAAATCTAATTGATTTATCATTTCTGTATTATTTGACTATATAAAAAAATGTTGTGTAGGAAATGTTTAAACCCTTTGTTTTTTTTTTTTTTTTTTCTCCAGTACCAGGAACCGAATTCATGACCTTGCGCTTGCCAGGCAGGCACTTTGCCAGTGAGCTAAATCCCCGGCCCCTGTTTAAACCCTTTGTAAACAATTATTTAGATCTCGTTGCTCTGTGAGGGAACTTAGGTTATAGCCACCATTCTTTAAGAACTCGAAAGAATTTAGATCCTTGTCAATAGGCAAAGATAATTGAGCTGATATTAGGATTTACCCATTGAAAGTCAGTTACTGGAGAGTCGAGATGATCAAAGAGCAACAGAACCATGAGTAATGAAAAGTGAAGGTAAACGAGAAAAGTGTCAGGAGTGTTCTAAGCATTTCAGGGACTATGGCCCTCACGCCAAGGGAGAATTTGCTCATGTTGAATGACTTTGCCTTTCACTAACACAGCACAAAGACAGAGAGATTCAAGAAGACAGTAAGGGATAAGTGACTAGCTGAGCAGTCTCTGTAGAAGACCCTAAGGCTCTCTGGGCTCTGCACACACTGACTTAAATCCCCACAGGATGGGGAAGCCATGCAGAGTGCTCCCAGGCAGATCTCCACCTTTTCTGTGTGAGGAATACTTGGTGCTTTGTAAGTCAGACCCACTCACGGCCTCCTGGCCATCACTGTGTGAGATATGGGCCGGGGACAGGATGTTGCTTGGAGTATCTTTCAGTAGTAAATGAGTGGAAGTCTGTTCAGAAAGGCAGCTGATATCACCTTAAATGCCCTCTTCCCCAGGTAAGAGGGAAGGCGGATGCTTTGCTACAGAGCAGACCGCAGGTGTGAGTCAAGGCCAGGAAAGCAGCAACTGGAGAGCAGGGCTTGGGGTGGGACGACACTGCGTCCTGTGCCCGCTGGTGGTGTGAGAGGCCTTGGTCCAAGATGTGGGAGACGCTCTCTTCTCTCCCCACTGTCAGTGGATATCGCCATTGTGTCACCATGTCTTCTCTTCCCATAAGCTACACTTTGCCTTAATACTAATTTTTTTCTTCTATAAATCTTATTAATCAACACAACACCAAAAATACAAAGAAAATAAAAATGGGATCACAATGCCAGTCAAGGATAATAGTAATAATAAGGTGACAATGTAATGTCCTCCTTTGTGGTCAAAGTTTATTCTTTTTGCCTTTTTGAGGCAGGGTCTTGTTATGCAGGTCAGACTGGACATCAGCTCACTTTGTATCCCAGGCTGGCCTTGAACTTGCAACTATCCTCCTGCCTCAGCCTCCCAAGTCCTGGGATTACAGGCATGTGCCATCATGCCCAGCTTCAAATTTTTAATGTTAATAAAAAGCAATCATTACAAATAAATATTTTAAAGTAAAATGATATGAGAATCATGGAGATAATGTGCCTATCATTTTCTCTTATAAATACTGCAATTTAAGAATTAAGAAGTACTATATATAGATACCAGCTCCCCACAAAAATGTAAATATTATATACTACATACCTGTCCTAATAAAAATAATTTAAAAAGAAAAATGTTAGAGATTATTAAAAACAGAAACAATACATAAATAAATACCTACAAATAAATGTAAGAAAAACCATTTTTAATAAGGACGGGTGTTCACTTAATCATGTCTCTCAAATATTTATTAATAAAAATAAAAGAAAATTGTTTTCTAAAAACCAAAATCTTCATCAAGAAAATGCCAGAGTCTACTTGGTGATTGTGAAGGGAATAAATCAACAAGCATCTCGTATTCAAGTAACCTAATTCCCTAATTCCCTTCAAAACAAAGGAAAATTAAGTATATTCTGTTGAATGGTGATAAATAATATGCAGTTAAAAGGTAATGTGGCCATGTCTGACTGGGAGTGAATTTGTGAGTGAGAAGAACTTTTTTAGTTTGCTTGTCTTTGGTTTTTTGGGTTTTTTGCTGTTTTTGTTGTTGTTGTTGCAGTGCAAAAGATCAGACTCAGGACTTCGTGCATGCTAAGCACAAGCTCTGCGATGCGGCTATATTCCCACCTCAAACAGGACACAGGTCACGTTGTAGAGGTTCAGAGGTGGGACCAGCCTTGGGAAGAAGGACTAGTGCAAAATATGTTAAAATGCGCACGAGGGCCTCAAGCAGACAGAGACTGGGTCTATAAATGTCCCTTATACCTGGGAGGCCTAGCAGTTCATGATACAGAATATGAATTCCAAGGCTCACCACATCAGGGTTACGAAGAAGCCCTGGGGACTCTGCTTACAGCTTGTGGACAGTATTTGCAACGTGAACTTACATGTTCTCTACCTTTATTGCCAGTAAGCAATCAGAATGATAATGATGAACTTCAAATGAGGTAGAATATTTTGGTATTGATTTGTCAAAGGTTTGAAGTATCTGGTTGTGTTCTTTGAGTTGATAGTTCTGTGTAGCTTCATTTTCTGAGTAGACAACAAGGGTGAGAGATTTAGAGGGAGAGATTCTTTAGAGAGACAAGCAAGTTAGACTAAAATTATTGGCATTGGAATAAAGGTTTAGGTTTGGATTTCTTCCCTTTGTGTTTCCGATAGGGAAAATGAAGAGGGTGAGCTCATCTATATAAAGGCCAAGTTTGATTTGTTTTCTATGAACAGCACACACAACTATGATGATGACATGTCATTTTGCATATTTTTCCTTGTGTGTAAACAGAGAGAGAGAATGGATTTGAAAACAAAACAACTTTTGGGAGAAAAACAAAAGTGGGTAACAGGAAGGACCTTAAGGAAAAAAAGAGGGTTTAAAAATGACTGGAAATTTACAAAAAGGATATTCAGTCTTATTTGTGATTTTTATGCCAGCAACCATCCGTTTATTCACAAATACAGAGCATAATAAAATAAGGTGAACTTTGAGAAATAGTTGCAAAATGTGTTTGCAGTTTTGGTGTGAGAATAGTGATCTTTCTTCTGGCCTAAAATATGTAAATTAATAACTACACAGAGACTATGACCAAAGGGACACTGAAAGAGCTTTACACTATGTGACAAGCTTGGGGCTGGGGATTTAGCTCAGCGGCACAGCACCTACCTGGCAAGCACAAGGTCGTGAGTTCGATTCCCGGTACTGGAGGAAAAACAAAACCAAAAAAATAAAAAACACAACGTGACAAGCTTGATAGACAGATGAAAGTTACCTTTACAATCTGACATTGGTGAAGACCATTTCAGGATATAAGTAAAACATTTTCAAAACTATAGACATTACAGAGCTGTGTAATACGATTTTTCTTGCTAGTGGTTAACTAGTGCCCCATTTGTGTGTGTGGTAGAGACTGATCCAGGGACTCTACCACTAGCATTACTCTTGATTATATTCTGTCAACTTGACCCAAGTAAGAACTCTCAGCAGGTTAGGAAAGCCCAGTGTGGGTGTGGCTTTGCATGATTGACATGTAGGCCAGCAAGATGCGGGAAGAACCCCTCCCCCATGTTCTGGGTGGCCCTGGTAACTAGGTTTAAAGCCTGAATGGAATAGAAAGCAGAAAGAAGAAGGAAGCGTACCCATATCTGAAGAGGCCAGTCTTCTTGAACAAGTGTGCCCCTTGCTGGCCTGGTCTTTGGACACCGGTCTGCACTGTCTTCAACTTTCCAACACAGATTCGTGTCGGCCACTCTCGGAGAGCTTCCAGGCTTCCTCCTGGCATTGTTGCTGCTTCCTTGATCCCTTGGGTTCTGCAGCTTTGGGTCCCCAGTGCTTAGAGGACTGTGGATGCTCCTGCCTCTGATGGTCCCACCTTCCCTGAGCCTATCCCCTTACATCTCTGCACATGTATTGGCTGCTAATTCTGTGCCTACAGAGAGCCCTCATGAATACAGCTACGTTCTCAGCAGAGCACCACATGAGCTTTATATTTTCAAACTTTTGTTACATATGTATTTCCCAGGATGCCATCTTTTTCAGTACAGAAAGGACTGAATATGCAGCGTGCAATATGCATTCTTTACTAAGAATCACCCAATTATATCCTAGTCTCAGCTGTGCTCCATATTCTATGTGACCCTAAAAATCATGGAATTGAATGAACCAAAGCATCTATGGCATTCTGTCTACCTGCACAATTCCTTGATGTAGTGACTAAAATCATAGATTGGAACTGACAAAATGTGGAATGATATAGTAACTAATTTAAAAGAGTGTCTCATGAATGATGTGATCATCAGGTGACTCCTCACCCTAAATTTCACAGTTTTTTAGTTTGTGAAATTTGCACAATTTTCCTGGAAGAGTTTTTTTTTTAACAAAATTTATTGCAGTACCTTACAAAATTGTTTCTTTTTCATTGTTTTATTTTGTAAATGTATTGGTAGAGATGTATAGGAAAAGGGAGAAAGTTCTCCTGCAGGTACTTTTATCTCATCTCTCTTATTTCCTACATGGAATTCATAAAATATAGAAGGCAGAATAACTTTGCAAAAGTGACCTGATAAGGAATTCTTGAAAACAAAGCTACATAACCTGCTAAAAGCACATCTCTACATTAATTTTAACTAGCCTGGTCTTGATAATTGAGAAGCTACATTCATTTCAATGTAAATGTGAGATAACTCTGACAGTTCATCACATTAAAGTCATCGTTAATATTTTCATGATCATTACTATACTATAATAGTTTAGAATATTGCTCATTAATAGCTTTTGACCATTATTACTCCGTAACAAGGAACTCCTAGCCTCTAAGGACTCTGCAGCATGTTCCAGTTCATAGCAAAGAGTTTTTGAGAATGCTGCAAATTGCCACGGTGTTAAAGAGAATTACATGTTAAACACCTGAGGAGCAGATTCTGATTATGTATTTGTTTCTCCCTCCACCATATGTGGAAGTAAATATAATAAAATCTAATTTACAGATAATAAAAGAAGTTCAGGAAAGTTCAAAATATTTCCCAAACTTTCACAGCAAGAAAGTGCCAAAATTAGCAAACATTTCTTTGTTCAATCAGTTTACTACTTGAAGCTATAAAATTAGAAAAGTTTGGAGCTATGTGATCTAATTTACACCCTAGTGCTGATTGCTTCTTCCGTTGTACCCATCACTGATGTTAATACAGCTTTGTCAATAAAAGCTCCACTCCAAGAAAATAAACTTCTCTCCAAAACTGATATTTTCAAATATGCCTTTTGTTTTGATTCATATGAATCCCACAGAGAATCTTTAAAGATTGGATACAATCCATGCTATACAATTCATAACCATCATTGATTTACAATTTCAGTGGAATTCCAATAAAAATCCTATTTAGATTTCAACTATCAGTTTTTATATTCCAAAGAAAAGTACTTAACCTGCCAAGAAATGTATATACAAAATAACTAATGAAACAACAGAGAAAATACCAGATATAAGAGTTTTAAACAGTCTATTAATACAATGCCAAAATTGTTTCCAACAGTGTGGTTTTAGCAAGCAGTAAAATAAAATGAGCCAAGAAAGATGGAATGTAAACCTCAATATTTAAAGAGCCTTTGAAACTGTAGAAGAATGTGTATTAGTCAACGAATATGTACTGAGAAAGTTAGCTATCCATATGAAAAAGGTAGATCTGTGCATCTTTCCCATCATACACAACTTCTAGATGGATTATTAGCTAGAAGCAAATTATAATTTTTAAATCCTGCATAATTTCTACAAGAGAGTATTGGCAAATAATGTTATGTCATTATAGCAGATAAGAACTTACTTGAAAAGAATTTACTAAAACAAAAACCATGTGGGCTAAGGATAACAAATTTGTCTAAAATTAAAACATTATGTGAGGTTTGGAAAAAATAAGAGGCAATGTCAACAAGTGAAATAACATAGTAGAAGAAATTTTCAATTCATATGAATTATTAAAGATTAGCATCCTCAGTATAGATGGATCTGTGCACGTACATGGATAGGTTGCTACACCTAAGACAGAGTGAAAGAGACAGACAGAGCTTAAGGTATTCTTTTTTATACTGCTGTTTAGTGAAACACCCAAAATAAAATGATTGAAGGCCATAGATGTCACTCATTTTGATCACTAGTCCACTAGTCCACACCGTGAGCTGGTCAGGATGACTTGCTTTTGCTTCTTGCTGCATAGGCATATGTCTTGATGTGATTTTCAGAGACCCCCCCCTTGCAGCATCCGCGGTGCGCAGTACTACAAATTCCTCATGCATGTGTGTCCCCAGAGACTCACTCGGAAACTAAAATTCCTTTTTTTGATCTGCCCTCAAAATTTACAAAGGATCATTACTGGGTTCTAAGAACTACCTTAGACTGATGATGAGTACAGAAGAATGTACAAGGGCATGAATATTAGGAGAAATGGATCACTGTGGGGCCATTTATATATACATAACAGCAATACATATATTAAATATGTAGTATGTAGAAGATACCTACTATATAATTGTACAATACAATTATTCAACATATCATAAATAAATGATACAATATCATATAGTAAAAATCAATTTTGTAAAAAGTCACATTCAGATTCCTTTTCTAAAAGAGCAGAGAATGTTAACAGAGACCCTGGAGGAAAAAACAGAATGGCTAGCGAGCACTGCCAAAAGTCGCTGGCTCTGCTGATGAAAACAATAAAATAGCTAAAACTGACAGAGTTTCACACAGTCTACTAACACCACAAAAAATGGGCGTGCAAATTACTCAGATCACTTTAAAAAGCAATTAAGCAAGAGCTAGAAATTTGAAAACATACTCTCAAAGCGGTTCCACTCTTACATTTCAGTGAAAAAAACAACCAACAATTTAAGTCACTTAACACTATCTTATACTGGGAAAATTGAAAAAAAGAAAAAAAAAAAAAAAAAAAAAAAAAACAGCTTGCGCATGAAAGTAATATGGCCTTAAAATGAAAAACAGATAACAATACTTCCCTACTGAGAAATTTCAGAAAATGCAATGTTACTATGACACACTGGTTGATAAAAGATTTACAAAACAATGACCTGTTATTTGTTGACTTTTAAAAACTAAAAGTTGTACATAGTTGAAGAATTAAATGTGCCCAATGAAAGTTCAAAAAGTCTGAACATATTTCATGATGATTTACATTACATGTACTAGCATTATTACTCTAAAAGACAAAGAAAATAACAAACTGGAAACTAGGAAGAAAAGAGGGGCTCAGGAGAAAGAAAGGAGGAAAAAGGTGATTTTAAATAAGGCAGAAAAAAGCCCAATGATCTCCTTTAGAATAGGCTTGCGTTCCCAGTGAGATTTGGAGAATCCTACCCCCTCTCCTCTGGCTGCTGACTGGTCTGAAGTTGGAGTTACACTACTACTGTTACTGGCAGAGAAGCCCTAGATTTACAAGTCAAAGATACACAGAAAAACGTTTTGTTTGTTATTGTTGCTGCTGTTTTTTTTTTTTGTTGTTGTTGTTGTTTGTTTTTCTCCGGTACCGGGAACCGAACTCACGACCTTGAGCTTTTGCCGCTGAGCTAAATCCCCAGCCCCGTTGCTGCTGTTGCTGCTGTTTTTGATGAGACGCTCTTGCCCCTTGCGCTGGGGGCAGCGCAGCGCGGTAACACTACCTGGTAGCTTCCCAAGGACCAAACCTCGGAGCTCAGCTTGTGCTCTTCGAATGCTCCCATCGGTTGCAGCACTGACTCGCAAGTGGAGACCACAGAAGCTCTTCCAAAGCAAAGAACACTACTTCTCTCGGGAAGCTTCTCTGGACAATGATTTCAATACCTCCACAAGTACGCAAAAGGCACGACCATGGAGGGTACTGCAGTATGGAACTACAGTTCCACCCTGACACCAATCCTCAGTGGAAAAGCCATCCATCCTGTTCTCTTGTCCAATTCTATTTTTGCACTTTTGTGGCTTCTCTTGGCACGGGGCCCTGATGGAGTCTGTCCTAGCCATTTGACATACTTTCATAACTTTGAAACTCTGAAAGCTGCTCAGTACCGTCATCAGTTTTCCCGCAGGAGAACTTTTGGCTTCCATATGTGCTGGAGTACATTACCCCAACTCCTTCATGATAACGTGTGGGTCTCCATATTTCAGTACATGTGGTAGGGAAATGAGATTTCTCCTGCAGATCTTACCTCTGCTGAAATCCTCTGTTTCATAAACAAAAAGCTTATGAAATTATAAAGCAGTTATATTTACAAACCCCATACAAACTAAACAGGAAAAATAACACTTATTATCCTAAAAGAAAGGACAGGTTTTTAAAACTAGTGCTTTTGGTGGGAGAGAATGGGCATAGTTAAAGACCATTGCTTTGCAGGCAAAATTATTGCTTGATGACACATGTGCCGAGTGTCAAAATATAATGTTTGAGTAGTTGTATGGCATGAAGAAAAAAAAAGTGACAGAGAAAACAGAAACTTAGGAGTACTAAAAATATTATGTTACTCATGACTCATCACAGTAAATTTTAAAAGAAAAAAACACGATAAAAATTCTGTCCAACAGACTCATTATAGACTCATCATCAAAGAAGAAAAGAACATCTTCTAAGAAAATATAGTGGTAAAGGAAGTCAATACATATTGGAAAGGGTTTATGAAAGGAATGAATGATCCTAGCTGATTTTTAAAATTAGTAGTTTCAAACAGTTAAATATAGCAATGAATGAATGAGGTTTTATATAAATATTCTCTTTTATATTGTCATAATAGTAATAAAAGACACATAATGTATGATTCTGCTTAATGAGAAGACTGAGATGTCATAAACTGTGCTTTAAAAGCTTTTTATATTTATTAACTAATAAAAGATACTTTTCCCGGTTTATTATGTGAGCCGGTTCTGAGGCCTGAATTGTATTAAATATTTTTTAAACAGACTCTGTCATTTGAATACCTTTGCTGAAATGAAATTAATTTCAGGCTCATCCGGCAAATTTGTGTCTAATCAATTTGCACAGTTCAGGCCTTTTAGCTGCACCTCCATTTACCAGGGCTACAGGTGGGGCAGGGGTGTGTGCCGCCATCCTTTCTGTGTGTGCCTTTGTTTTTACAGAAATGAGAAGCCCTTTGCCACTATGCCAGGTCTGGTTGAAACTAGCCTCCGGGATCAGAAGTTATTAGTAGAAAAGGATAGGGCAGACTGACATAGTGATTTTATAATTCTATTGTCCTAGGAAAGTAGGCTAATGAGGGTTGACTGGTGCAAATAAAAATGATCATGAAATGCTCCAGGCACCACACCTCTATAAATAGTGAAAGAAACAGCCTATAAAACCTGTCCTGCTGCCACGGGTGCTGGGCTGGTTGGTAAGGAGAACACAGCCCAGATAGAAAGCAGAGGGAGATGATCCACTCCCCCTGGAACTTGTCCTCTCTTTGACACTGAGATGAAATTTGCCACTATATTGAGGGAACAAAAGCCAGGGACATATGATTGAGTCCTTTCCTTTTTCTTTTGCTCTACTTAATAGTGTGCTTTATTAATTATATTAACTTTATATGTTTAATTTATTAATAATTCAATGTATGGGGGCTGGGGATTTAGCTTAGCAGCAAAGCGCCTGCCTGGCAGGCGCAAGGTCGTGAGTTCGGTTCCCCGTACCAGAGAAAAACCAAAAAAAAAAAATTCAATGTATGCACTTTCCTTATATATGACTGTGAAAGCAACTCAGAAATGAAGTTGCTTGAGGAATTTTCATCGACTGGAGGCAATGTTAAAAAGTTTCCTAGGGTGAATAAGGCATTTGTTGACAAGTAGTTTTAAGTTCTGAAGAAAGATAGAATACTGACAAGGTAGTAAACCCTAGTCAGATCCTCCAATTTGCCCAACTTGTAGTATACAATTACTAAGATGAGTTTTTATTTAAATACTCAGTACTATTTGAATTTTGTTAGCAAATTATATGTATTTTTGGAAACATACTTGTAGCACACTGTACCAGGTCCTCGAAGGCAAAGATTGAATACCAAGAGAAGAAAGCAAAAAGTTCAAAGACAATAAGAAACTCATTTCTATGCCTCCATTTATGGGACATCATATATACCGAAGGGGACAACATCAACCAAAGGGAATGGGGCCCTGTTTAATGTATATTAAGTATATTAATAACTTGGTTAGCTAGAGAAGCACAGATGTAAATTCTATACAGATTTCAGATTTCATATACATTGTGCAGATGAAAATATAAAGCCAATATACAAAAAGGTAGGAGAATTTTTTTCAAATCAGGAGTATAAAAGAACTTCAAACACACTAAAAAACAATTTGATGTGCTTAATTATATCCCAGAATTAAAGATTTCATGTCATAGTCTTTTTGGAAGGAGGCTCTCCATGAAGCTACTTCAGCTTTGTGACATGGGTCGATAATTTTAAGTCACTAATACGACTGACCAACTTCACTCTTCCTCTTCATAGTGTTCATATACAAGTTATCCAAGTTGTTTTCCATAGTGTCACCCTCATGCATTAGTAGATGGATTCATGGAAAGAAGAGAGTAACATGGGGACATTTAAAAGATAATGATAGAGTGGGAGAGGATGTTTGTAATGTCTAAACCAACAAGGGGCTACATTTAGAAAAGGTACATTACAATTGCAAATCAGCAAGCTAAATCCTCAACTGTGCAACTCAAAAGACAAAGAAACATATAAAGAAATACTAAAATGTATTAATATCAGAGAAATGCCAAATATAATAAGGGTATGTTGATTTAAGTCAATCAAGCATCGATGGAAACACATGCTTAAGAATCTTTACATCCAGTTAATGAGATTGAAGATCGGAGCAGACAAAGCAAACGATGCATACTTAACTAGACACCAACTGTCTTCTGACTTTATTTCCCAAAGAAATTAGTACACACATCTGTAAGGGACAAGTCTGAGGATGTTCATTACCGTGATGTTCATGGTGCCACAGAAATGAAACCTATCTGAGCATCTATTTCTGCAGGAGCGGATGCACATTATATGGTGAAAGCAACCTGAATCACAGCTAAATTATAATGGCCCAGATATACACAAAACAACATATGAGTCCAAAAGACATACATTTATATTAAATAATAATACATAGCTATAATTGGGATGATATGACACTATATTAACTATGTTAATTACATATCAAAACAATACTATACATTTTCCAAGCTCCTCTACCAAAACAAAGGTAGAGTACCTAAATGGAAGTTTTTGCCTACAAGGTGAGAAGGGAAAGGTTACTGGGAATGATTACGATGGAAATAAGATTATATATTCAGCTGTCAAAGCAGGATTCTTGTCTAAAGCAATGAAAATAAGGTATCTTGATAACAGAAATATGATTAATGGAATCAGGTACCTCCTTCCCAATTACCAAGACAAAAACAAGGAGATATTATCTTCATTTTCTGATCCTTTTCTGGAATTCCAGCGCCCATGATTTTTCACAGAAATGGTGTCAAAGTGGTTTCCCACTCGGCTATAGGGAACAATTTTTTGTTACCGTCATCCATTTCAACCATGACGTCATGAGAGTCCATTTGATTTCCTAATTATTGTCCATATGAAGCTCCGTTTTTCTCAGGTACTTGCCTGAACCCCTCCCTCCATCTTGCACAGAGAAAAGAAAAGATCAGAAAGTTGTTTTCTGTGGGCACACAATCCTTTTAATTAGTGCCGACAAGCGCCACATCCATTAAAAGCATCTGAGCGCCAGGGTGCGCTAACAAGAGCAGCACAGCGCACTTGACAAGCACCACAGCCAACTGAGCACAGTACAGTAAGCACTGCTGAGTGCTCTTTATAGTTGGAGGAATTGGCATTAACAAATCATTAAGCAGGCACTTGTGTTAATGCTTGCAAAGAATGAAAAGTCATTCCTGGAGATCTGCCTCCAAACAGAACTTTTTCACTTGAATCTTGGCTCACTTAGAAATCAGGAAATTCAAGTCCTATGCACCATGTGAAATGTACTAGCTATGAAAATTTGGAAAACATTTTACCATGTCTGATCTTTGTTGTTTTTTTTTTTTTAAATATACAGTTTACAATAACCTGAATGGAATTATTCAAGGGCACTTTGACCCTTGAATTGAATTGAGTGAACTGAAATGATTCTATGGTCCATATTTAATATCTCTCTTATGGAGACAGATTCATGTTGCGCAATTATGGACTTACAAAGATACATCCTAATTGTTATAGAAAGGAGTTTTGAAAAGTCACCAGGCCTACTTTCTCAATCATTTAGAAATGAAGAGGATGAGGAGGGTTCTGCTAAGATCTCATGGGTCCACAGTGCTGGAACTGAGACTATATCAAGTCTTCTGAATCTCAAATGAGTATTTTACTTCTGAAATGGACTCCATGGCTATATAGTTAATCAGTTATGCTGTCTGATCTTAGAATCTAGAAAATTTATTCCCTACAGGTAAAACCCCCAAAATTAGAGTAATCCGTTGTTTCTAGTTTTTATTTCTTCCTAAGTTTATCAGTTTAGCAAATACAGGGGTTGATCAATGTCCAATATCAGATTTGTATTTCTATAACTAAAGGGCAATAAGAAAAAATGCCACCATCTCATTTTTGCAAAATAGCCACCATTCCAGGAATCTCACAGGTATTCAAGACTGAGAGTGTAGACAGCCTCATTGTTTGCCATAGAATTCGGACCAAAATTAAACATGACTATGTAAGAATTCAGTAATTATTAACTATAAACAAGCAGTGTACAAATCAAAGCAGCATTTAAAGAAGCTCAAGTACTGCAGGAAAGTAAAAATCTATGCAAGGCTAGAATTTAATTCAAATTATGTAATTAAGTTAAAAAATGAAACCAGCCTTGCTCTAAAAGAATCTAACCTCTAAGCTTTCAACAAGGCCACTGGTAGACTTTGTACAGATTAAAAAGAAAAGTGTACCCTGGACTCATCCGTCCACCAGGGCACAGGAGTTGGGAAACCCAGCATGGACTGGCGTTAGATGTCCTCCACCCTACAGCCAGAGCCCTGAGCAGGGCGGTGAGAACAGTTATAAATGAACGCTCTAATCAAAATATTAACTGGGGGGCTGGGGATTTAGCTCAGCGGCAAAGCGCCTGCCTGGCAAGCGCAAGGTCGTGAGTTCGGTTCCCGGTACCGGAGAAAAACCAAAAAAAAAACAAAACAAAACAAAATATTAACTGGACTCAAAGAGTCAAGAAACTAGCACACATGCAATTCCTCACCCCCAGAAGCTTCCTTTTTCCTATGAATATTTTGTGCAGTTTTCTTATTTAAAATCAGAGGCATAAGATGAGGACAGTTGGGGAAAATCAAAACCACAAGATAGCTCTTCCATGGAAGCGTCAAACCCACTGCATGTTTATTTGAAAGAAAATATTTTCACTGTGCCCCCAGTCATTCGACTTCCCCTACACTACTGCATTGGGAGTTACACTCAGATAACATGTACTGGCATTGTGCGCTAGAATTTATAAATATATATGATTAAGAGACCTCTTAGATTCTCCTAAACCTAAGTAAGGGAGCATTTACATTGCTTTTCTGAAATCAGACAAGATAACAAAAAATGGAACTAAACCCAAACACATTTTTAAATCTATTTTAAAAGAATATAAAGGAATACCTGCTGCATATCTTGGTGTCGTAACAAGAGACATTCAAATACATAGTAAAGTTCCAGTGTGTAAACACACCCATTTCCACTCTTCCTTGATTCTTCTTCTCTTCCATATGAGATCAAAACTACAAGCTGGGAAGGCCTGACATATTCCGGGCTGAAGAGACCTAGCAGCAGACATCTAGTCATAAGGAGTTACACTCTTCTGAGTAATTAAAATGTAGAGTCATCTGAGAAAGGAAATTAGTTTATCTTTTGAAAAAATATTTTCCCATGTTAACAAGATCCACAGTAAAGTTCTGTGAAAGTTTTAAGCAATAAGGTAACTACAATCCCTCTGTGTACTTCTCAGGAGATAATGTGCTCAGTCGGTCTGCAGAGCACAGCTGCATGAAGACAGCAATTGTCTGCCTTCTGTGTATGGCGTGGGCTGGCTTCTGTCAGAGTAATCAAATAGAGGTTATTTCTGTGCCATCTACAGTGATAATAAGTACATTCAGCCACCTGGCTTTTGTTCCGATGCTCCATGATCTTCATGAGGCAGTAGGTAAGCAAGTTATTGTCTTCCTCCAAGCACAGCTGCACAAATCCATGCCATCCGAACAGGGTGGAGAATGCCATCCCGCCACACTCATAGCGTGCCAAGCCCATCTTCCCCAAAATTAATATTCGCTTTCTTTCTTCTCCTTCTAGAGTTGCTCAAATCTAGCCTTTTTTCCATTTTTCAGTGAGAGTCGTGTTGTAATAAAGTGAATGAGCCAAAGCTATATTTATAAAGTAGAATATCAATGGCCTGAAATATTGTTCATCAAAACGATTTTGCGAACTTATTCAAGGAAGGCATAACTGATATGGAGGGGTATGGAATGCCACAACATCAGCATGTGCACAATGCCAGCAAAGTAGAAATAACATCCATTAAGAGCTGAAGTATCTGAATAGGAATTCTTGTTAAGGGAAGTGATATGGTATTTGCAGGCAGTGGAGGAGGAGGAAATAGAAGGAAGGAGCTGAACCCACAGATTAGTGAAATAATTGAATAATGAAATCAGTGCCCCTGAGGTGCGAGTCACTGAAAAAGAACCAGGTCCACTCTTATCCAAATACAGCATGCTAAATAATATTTTTAAATGGCAAAACTTCAGAACTTTTACATACATAGAAAATGAACTTAAGCTAAAGTCTATTTAACATATAATTAGTGATGATACCGGCATGATGTTAGAACTAGTTCAAAGGAACATCCAGATTACCAGACAAATACACAGGCAATTAAGACTACTGGAATGAATTCACTTGGTGGATGCAAAGCATACGTCTCCTACACAAAAGAAAGAAAATCAGTTGTACTTGATGAGGCAAAATTAATTTGCATGTCTAGGGACAAGAATAATTTGCTTTGATATCATTCATCTCATTTTAAAAAGTGGTAAAGTTCAGGGATAATGAAAGATATAGAGATATGGAAGAATCAGAATTAGACAACATCTTATTTTCCATTTAAAATATCCAGTAATGTTTTTGATCCTCTTCAAATTATTTCATAATTTTTCCTAACAGGGTGCAGTTACAGGCAACTATATGGAAATACCATGAAAATGTAAAGAAGTCCCCATCCTTTCTAATAAGCAAAGAATGAGGTAAATTTACTTTAAGAGAAAAGCAAAACATACAATGTCTTTTTATTTTAGTCCTAAAGCCTTATTCCACATTTTTTTAAAAAACAGAAGAGGGCTGTTTCCATGATCTTTCCCTTTTGCAAAATAAAGAATAAATTATTTTGATAAAACAAGTGAACAATGAAAAATGATAGCTTCTGACATACTCATTTTTTGCTTTTCCAGCCCCATCTGAAACTTATATCTGGTCCAAATATCTGTCAAAAGTTAGAGCATTACTTTTTCCAAGTAGTTTACTCTGAAGTGAAACAAAGTAAAAACAAATTATTGTTATGAGAAATATTCATCAACTAGAAAAGAATTCAGTTTCAAAAAAGGCAACTCCAGATGAAAGTTTCAAGCGGTGATTTGTCGCATTTGATTTGTGCTGAAGGTCTTTCACATTTCGATGACCTCCACTGCTGAAAGGTGCATGTATTCATGCATTCTTAGCTTAAATGTGCAAAGTTTTCTACACTGAGGCTTAAAAAGGTTTTATCAGATATCTCAACCTTGGGGATACAGGGCTCTGTTTTCCTGAAACAGAGGTTTACTCGGAATAAGAGCAATGTTGGAAACTATTGAGGTGGTTCAAAATCATCTTTATGAACCCAAAACTCAGACAGCCTCAGAGATACCAAGGCGTAGCATTCTTTTTTTATTAGTGCATGACTGCAGTTCATGAAGTTTGCAGGTATATTAGGGAGTAGGTGTTTGTACATAACACAGCTTGATTAATTTTGAATCCTCTTTCTGCCCACATTGCCCTCTCTCTAAATCTCCGTTCCCCAGTTCAATTCCTACCATTATAATTAAGTTGAGTTCATGTTTATGACTGATAAAGTTTCCATTTATTGTGGGTGTTTTGCACCTTTAACACATTTTAAATCTTTATACTTAGCCCCCCAACACACATACCCTATAGGTATCTATCTCTACTTAACCTCAGTTTACCTTTGGAGCTTACAGATGTGCTATAAAAATATTTTGAGCTCTGGAAAATAATGGGACTGTTATTTATTGTTCTGTAGGTACAATCTCCATGTTTGGTTTAAATTCACAGCAAATGTGTCACCCATACCTGGTGTGTGCTTCAGTGGCTCTATAATTACCAGAGTGGGGGCTGGGAATTTAGCTCAGCGGCAAAGCGCCTGCCTGGCAAGTACAAGGTCGTGAGTTCGATTCCCAGTACCAGAAAAAAAAACTACAAAAACAAAAACTAGAATTTTTGAATTACCAGAATGCACCATCATCCTGCCCAATGTAAACCATTCTATTGGTGTAAATTACTCATTGTTTCTAAGTGAATCCTCTAGATGGAATTAGACCCTAAGTTCCTAAAAGACTAAGGTTACTTCTCTCCATTTACTCTTTCTGATATGCAGATGTCCTCTGTAAATGCTAGTGTTCCCAGAAAGCTAGATGTATAAATTTTGTGGGTGTACCAGGCCTTGTCTTGCTCCTTTCAGGAAAACTCCTCTGGCTACTTGCACTTGAGTGACCACATGGGAATCTCTCCTCTAGTGGAGGTCAGTGGAATGTAACTATAAATTCATCCTGGGTGTGAGGAATCAGACTTTTTCACTCTGGGTTTCTTTATCTGGTATACACAAACCAATTAAAGGTCTGTGTCTTTATATTTAAGGGTGCTGTAAAACATAAGATGGTTTGACTTATTTTCTAAAATTAAAACATGAATATATGTTAGCTTAGGATGTGGTTTTGGCAATAAACCATTTTCTTATATTTTTTTCATTTGTGATCAAAATCTACATTCTTCCATTAAAATAAAATATTGTAAGACATTTGAGTCATATGTCATTATCTGGCAGTGAGTTGGTTCTGAGATGCGCTCCAAAGAGATGGAAAAAGAATGGCCAGGAAGGTTTCATATTGTCCTTGTCACCTCTCAGAGGTGAGGTGGAGACCCCATTCTGAGGAGACTCAGATGTTGAAACTGATGAAGTCAGATGAGCACCAAGAATGTATGAGGTTATTGCTCATAGTATGAAGCTTTCTGAGGGAACACAGGCAAGAGCCACGGAAGGTCAGAAGATGCTTGGAGAAGCCAAGAAATGATAAGCTTTGATTGTTTACTGTCATTGGATGTTGGTGTCGGAGTGAAGGTGCCTGAGTGCCCGCCTGAGTTCCTGAGGCCTCAAATAGTTTGGGTTCCCCACGTGTGCCAAAGGAGGGAGCTCAGCACCTTTCTCACAGGATTGTCCAAAGTAGGTCAAGGGAGAAGGGAGAGGCTGGGATTCAAGTACGCAAGCTCACAAAATGGAGTTAGACTGTTATCTGCATCGTCTTCTCAGGCTGTGATATCGGATTTCTGAAACCAGTGACAGTCTATATTAAAACAAGCGAACAAAACACATTACTAATATAATTCAAGCGGACGTGTGGGTCTGTTCTCCAAACCCCATTAAAATAATGTGGAATAATATTACATTTGTACCAGTCTTGGTTCTGAGAATAAATAGATGCTTCTAGATTTAGACAAGAAAGAAAAGCTAACTTATGGATAACATTAAGAAAACATTAGAGGGGGTAAAAATGCCACTTAAAAAATTAACGTGGTTCAATGACACTTATTTAGCTCTGTTCCTCCTTTGATAAAACCATCAGCAGGATACAGTAAAAAAAAGAATTCTGTTATTAAAATTAAAACACTTGATTTTAAAACTGTGCTTAACACCTAAGTGAAACTGAACAAGTCCTTCTCTACTCTCCTGGCTCAGAAATAGAACACAGTCAGTTGTGTTTCAAAAGGATGTACATGTCCCTCTGACTCTCTCTAGGAAAAAAAAATCAAACAATAATAGTCAGGGGCTTTATGGGGGAAATGGGTTTTGGAAACACTAAAAATGTCATCAGTAAGACATAAAGAAAAAAAGGAAGAGACATCAGGTCATCAAAAGTATAGCACAATTTTATACTTCAGTATTTGAAAAACACATGTAAGTCATAACAATTAGGGTACTGGTTTATGAAAGGTACCTGAAGTTTGCTTGTGGCAGTTGTTGGAAGGGGTGCAGCATGTGGGTTTTTGAAGTCACTGTGGAATGGTGGATAGAGATTTCTTTGAGGTCAGAAAGAAAACTGGAATATGCAGAGTAGCTGGGAGAAGTGTGGGCATGTGAATGTGTGTGGTCTCCGTGGGCCTGTGGAGCTTTGCTCCCTGGACACAGCGCTCTGTGTTCACCAGAGGAGATGGTGCATACACAAGCTGAAACTTGCACTATACTTACCTTATTCTCCAATATATCAGTTACACTGAAACAAACTCACCCTTTGAAAATAAGCATTACAGTAAAACCGACTACAGTAAACAGCTTCTCATCTTAAAGTAAAGCTGATAACTGTCCCTAGCACACAGGTTGTGTGTGTGTGTGTGTATGTGTATGTGTGTGTGTGTGTGAATCACATACCTAATATATAGACAGGATTTTATATTGATTCAAAGTTTACCTATAGATATTAAATTCATAACTGATATCTTTAATAAATGAGAAAATTCCTAGGAGAAAAGATTTTGTAAGATAGAAAGCAGTGTAGACTTGGCAAAATATTTGTATTCTCATGAATAATATACAGAAATTGCAGTTATTCAATCATTTTGCTTCATCAAATAGGACAACTTCATATGACTCATCCTAAAAATTTCTTGTTTTTACTAATATAATACTGCTATAACTGACAATAATCTTATATAAGATTGCATGAAAATAACAATGGAAAACATGCTAACATTGTGTGCTATGTAAGTCACAACTCATTGCTCAGTAAACTAAATGTAGATCACTGGAGCGACTTCACAAGTAACTTTGATTCTTAATTTGCATTTTTCTAACCTCAAGGTCTTGACATAGGGATAACTATGGAAGTGTTTTCCCTAAAGAAAAATCGGAGGTATTCTACTAGGAAATGCTTAAGATGGTAAATTAAAGATTAACAGTAATTTTCCCTTTGTGGAAATTGAGTTGGATGTGGACCAAGACTCAAAGAGGCCTTAGGTACAAGGTGCCTGGAAAACTGTTAAACATCTTGTTAGCTGAAACTTTTGAAGTATGAATACAAATGTTTGTCTCCTAATCTGTTGTATTTTCTCATCCTCTTCTATTAATCAATTATTTTTAAAGTCAATCAAATTATTCATTATTCATAAATATTAATTTAGTGTAATGGGCACTAGTGATATGCAGTTGGTGTGGTACTAGGGAAATCTGCCTCTAGTATAGTATTTTTCTCTTCAACTACTAGGTTTTCAAGCAATGATAATTCCAAGTTTTATATCTGATTCACAGCAGAAGAGATGTGTTAGATTGTGAAGTTGTGTCTTCTTGTTATCTATTTTCTTACAATAAGATAATTGAGGGACAGAATAAAAGGAATCAAATCAATGAACTTGTATTTTCATACTTCTAATTTTTGGTGATCCCAAAATTTATAAAATTTAGTGAAATGACAAGTTTTACTCCACTACTTACTAAGAGAGAAATAAACTACCATTCCATAATCCAAAGAGAATCTCATTCAACAATTGTCTTTTAAAGGAGAATATCATTTGTACATCAGATGTTTACCTATATTTTATGCATATCTTTTCACATTTACCAATAAGAATTATACTCCCTGAATAGATAAAAGACTGCATTAATGACACTTTGATATTAACTTTACAATCGTACATACATAGTATGTCTATCCTTGGTGAAAGTTTGTTTTATAAAAATCTAACTATTTGATGAAGGCTATAAATCAATTTGAAATGATAAAAATGGTAAATCATTGTAAAGCTAATGTTTAAAAATGATTTGTTGAATTACACAGATTGATATGTCTCATTCATTTCAAAATATTCGATAATGATTCATGGCTTTGTGATAAAGTTTATTGTGAGCAAATTCATTCTGCATGAAGATGAAACAGAGCTAAATAAATATGTTCAACTAATAGATTTGTGGCTCCCCTTGAGTCATAGGTTTTGCCAGTATCTATGTCCCTGAAACATGAGAGCTCGTATTTAACAAGGCAGCGACTCAGAGCAAAACTAAACATTTTAACTTGCAGACAATGAGTGAAAAAATACAAGTAAGAAAAGTAAGAGGCATTGTAGCTTTACACTTTGAAGAATATATATTTTTGATTGTATTGCAAAGTAGAAAGTATCATTAAGAATTTTTCTTTGAATAAAATTAGAGTAGAAATCCTAAGCATCTATGGAACCCATTTATGCCAAAGACTGCAATTGTTTGAAATTCATATATGTTACTAGGAAAATTCAAGGAACAAGAATTTGAAAAGAAAAAATTTCATTACCTTCTATTGCTGTGGACTCTCCAAAAACGGAACAGTAGGCATAAAAGGGTTAATTCCTTACATTAGATCGAGTGTATGTGACCAGTGAGGAACAGAGAGAAGAAGCAACAGGAAGATACACCCTATGGTTTCTGCAGGGAGGGGGATGGTTGTGTGATGAGGGACACAGGGAACCAGTTTTCACACTTCCGGTTTCCTAGGAAAACAAGGAAATGGAGCCATTATGACTTTCTACTTTGCAATACAAACAAGATGTGTACCCATCTTCTAGCTGGGTACACAGGGCGAACTCCCAGGCTCTCGGGCACGTTTCTGGCCGCAGAGCGTTTCCCAGTGGGGCCCTCTGCGTTACACCTATTGTGTCAGACACTCGTCCTTTGGGTGCTGCTCAGGATCGGAAATGGCCCCTTGCATTGCGGCACAGGTACTATCTGACAGCATTTATTTCTACTTCCTCGGTGAGATCTCACACTAACTATCTTGTGAATTTAAACTTCTAAATATTTGACACTTACTCTTGTGAATGTTTCTTATTTGTTGTTCTCTCTATCATTGGACAGAAAGAGAATCCCTGAGGGCAATATTGTGCACCCAAAGGTATTGTACTTAAATTTTTTAGTGCTAAAACTTATTATTCTCGTTATATAAACAAAAACACTGAGGGTCAATTTTATTTGTTCTATTTACGTTTTTTAAAATGTATTTTCACAGTAACCTCCTCAAGGTAAGTAATTTGTTCAGGCAAGCAAATGTTGTCTTAGGACATTAAAATACAAATGTGTGTTAGCAACTGTGTACTTCTCCTCACGTACAAACTTGAAGTTACTAGGAAATATTACAGCCCCTTAATCCTAAAAAGTGAAGGCAAAGACGATATGCCAAGATTGTTCTAATTTAACAGTTTGAAGCTTCCAATAAATTTTGATTATTATTTGCTGTTCTAATTCACTGCTTCCTACTGAAACTAAAAAGCAAAGCTTTAAAAAGTAAATGTTTAGAAGATAAAGTAACTTTATGTTCTTAGAAATGAGGAGATTGCATTTGATACTTAAGTAATCGTTTTGTTCAGAATTATATGTAGGTCAACTTACACAGACACTAAACATCAAAACGGATGTAAATCCAGACAACAAAGGACCTGTAATTTTTTAAGAGCTTACAATCACTATTTGGCCTTGTCTGATTGTGACTGGGTTATAGCAACTATTCCAATTAACATAAATTAAAGCTAAACATTCACTTAAATATATGCTCATCTACTTTTGTCTTTAAACAAATCACAAATTACTAAGTTGGAGGTAATTTATATTATATCTTTAAAAACACTGATATAAAAGTATGCTGAAAAAATAGGATCTCTGAGAAAATGAAGGATATTTTCTTTAATAAGATTCTGTGCGATTAATTATTCATTAGGATAATATTAGTAGAAACTCAAGAGGGGATTGAAGAGTTCATGTTCAACATCTGGATCTAAAATTACGTATGTATATATATTTCATATTCATGAATATATTCATATTGATATATATATATGAACAATTTGACATCATGATGCTAAATGTGTCCAACACGCCACTAAATAAAATAAATTTGGGGGAAAAAGAACAAAGAGAAGAGATGTAGACTTAAAAGATATTGACAACCTGTGCATTGACTAGCCTACATTAGAAGGGAAGGGAAATAGTTTTACACAATTTTTACTACCTTAATTATTACTGAACAATCTTGATATTAAAAAAAAGCTACACAGGAGTTTGGAGTGAAAAAACCATGGGTCACACAAGTATCTTGTTTTCTTGCCAAAACCTACTACAAATACCTGGACTTTGGTGTTTTATTGGAGCAGAGAGACCTCACTCAAGAACATGGCCCTGTACAAGACATCTGCTCTCTACAGGTGCTCGTTCTCTCCTCTAGCAAGGGGCTGAGATGAGAATGGCAGTAGCTGGACGTCAAACTTTGCATTGATCCCCAGAGAACTGGAGAGCTATGCAATAGCTGTAAATACACACACCTTTGACATTTTCAATAATGTATGAGGAAATGCAAGTCAGAGAAATCAAAACTCCTCTACTCAATGAATCAATAATCCTGTGCACTTGGCTCTTCAGCTTGATTATCCACCACACGTCAGACCTGCTGCAGCTGTGCAGCTGGGGATTATTTGTTTGTAGACCCTTGTTTCTTTCTTCACCTATCCCACTCCTGTAGATGTGCACACACCAGTCTAAGGCGCAGTGTAGAATTCTGAATTCTTTTTATATAAACTGAAGAATTTATAAGTGGATTTTTCAACCGAACAAGAGAAAACTCCACCTTCTTTTTGGCAAACTCCCTCATTTGTAATCTTTTTACCCTTTTCTCCCTCTTTTTCTTCTCAAGTCCTCTAAATTAAATGTATTTTTACTATAAAAGTTAGCATAACCTTACAGGTTTCCCTGTTAGCAATGACAAAAGAGGAACATAAAATAGAACTGTTTAGAACCTATTTCTTTTTAGATAGCACCTGACCCGTTCATCTCCTTCAAGCTGATGAAGTCTTGCTGTGCAAGCGACTAAGCGTGAACTGGCCCCAAGCACGCTCCGGTTTCACTTTGCTGTTCGGCAAAACTTCCTGCATGACACAACACTCTGTTCTACGTGTAATTCTTGCTCACGAGGAGTTCAGAGGCTAATGTGAAAATGACATGCTCGAAAAGGAAAAATGGTTAAAAATCGTAGGCTAATACAAACTTTGTTTTATTTAACAATTATTGTTTTATTCTCTTTAATGGTTTGAACAATCTTCCATTCTTACATCTGGTAATCTGAGCAACGTAGTTGAACATAACGATATGTAATATAACAACCACTGTTAATTCCTATCATTCTGTTTTAAAACCCCGCAGCATTTTTATTGTTTTTGCTTTGTGTTGCTTATGTTTGTGATGCTGCTACGCTGCTATTGCTTTTTTTGTTACTATGCTCTTTAAAATTATATATATACACTTTTTTACTACTCTTTTTAAATATATATTTATAAATCATAGGCTTTAGTAATACTATACACAAAGTGGGGTGGATCTCTTACATAAGGATCACTGACATCTATGGTTCTTCTTTTTTCAAAGTGGCTAGAGAAACCAAAAGCGTCACACCTGTTCCTACATACCTGTCCATTCTTAACTCTCTTTACAAGGTTGGAAAATGAATTTAGCATTAATATATTTGTTATTCAAATAGAACTACTTTAAGGCTGAAATCTGTTGTGATAGATTAAAATTGGTACGTATCCTGTCAAGTAGAAACACTTTTTGTGTCTTTCTCATGAAGCACCTTCATTACACACTTATTAACCAAGATAACAAGGGTGGCTTCACAGAGAAGTGTAATTTATTTTTTTCTCTTATTCTAGGTGAGTACTTTTCATGACTCACTTTAACTACACTAATGTCACTGGTGGGTTCTGTTTCACACGTACTGGAATGAGGGTGGAGATGAGCTATTCTCCTGACTATAGCATATGTCAATTCAGATGACCACTATTCCTCAGTGTTATGATATTTTAATGCACCCAAAATAATCATTTGCCTTTTCTTTTCCAATAGGAGAAATAGGCTCAGGAAGAAAATATGGGTGAAATAAATTTAAATATTGTTTGTTTTTTAATAAATTAAAATTAGGCTTCTCAAGAGGAACAGAACTGGTTGGATGGATATCTGGAAAACATGTCCTATCATGGTTGTATCAGGATAGTTTTATCATGAGCAATGGGCTAAGCAGTCTCACAGTGACGGTGTAGAAGCTGAATGGTCAGGGAAGTTGTGATAATTCAAATCAAGGGAGCCAGCACTGTGAATTCCAGACCAAAGGCTGCGGAAGGGGAAATGAGATTTTTTAGCTCAAGCAGGCCAGTTGTGAGCCAAAGGAACCAAGTGCATCTTCCTGTGCCTTTCTGCTCTATGTAAGGCCTCCAAGGTTTGCTGATGCCCGCCCTGATTGGACAGGCAGCCACTCCACTGAGGAACACAGGTAAACACCTTGCAGATTTACCCAGATGGTATGCTTAGCCTGGCCACCCTTTGGCCCAAGTAGTTCTCATGAATCATCACAAATATCATACAGAACCATCATAAATATCCTACAGGATATATTGAAAATGTTTTATTTTATTGTCACAATTTTATTGTGACTTTTTCGGTATCTACTACCGGGAATTTACAATCTTAAAGTAGCAAATTTTGATACTGGCATTGAATTTTCACAGTATATTTTCTTTGTGATATAAAATAAGCTATTTACTATACTATTTACTTTTTCTTCCTGGTACTTCCAATTCTAAAGTGTTATGAAGATATACCTAATAGTTTATGTACATTATTTATAATTTTCTTTTCTTGTGGTACTGGGGATTGAACCCAGGGCCTCACACATACTAAGCAAGTGCTCCAACACTGAGCTACATAAGGTGCTCTGTTACTTATAAATATGAATACAAGTGAAGATAGAAATCTAATGGAAGAGAAAATATTCATTTGTATAACATCAAAGTCTTACCTGAAATATGAAGTGAAAAACTTGTGTTGGCATTCAGAAAGTGGCATTTCCATCTTAGATCTTGTTCAATTATGCATATATAAATGCGTTGCCTTCTTCCTGTTACTATTTGACTACAATGACTACATAACAATATCGAAAGGTTTCTTTTTACATAAAAGGATTTTAATTGATTTTTTAACCAAAATAGTCTTATTGTGTCAGAGGCGCAATGTATTAATTACTCCCTGGAAATGAGAAGCAGGAAGAAAATGACAACTGTTACTGCATATCATAGTTGGGCTTCACTAAACATGCTAATCCATAAATTAGATAGAATGAAGAATAAAGTAAAATTGAAAGAGATTTCAGAAAGAAGATATTAGAAAAATTTCAAAGGAAATTACAGTAAAATAATTATTGGAAGATAAAATTTGATTGCTCCTGGAAGAAAACCAAGAAAATCAATCAAAGAAAAGACAATTGAAAATAGATATATTTTTCAACAAACACAAAAAAGAAAAGTAAGTTGATAAGGATGAAGAAAGACATGGGGTAGTGAGTTAATTCAAGCTTAATGGAACAAGCGAACAGACGATGATCTAAACATATGACTTCAAGGGAAATAACTGAAACATTCATTACATCTTCCTGGAATACAGGCTCCTTTTCCTCGTCTGTGTAACTGCTGGATTTTTATTCCTTGAAATTCCTCAAGCAGCTTTCCCACTCCACCTCACCCACTTCATCCACTCAAAGGCTTTGTCATTTTTGTTGGTTCCACCTAGTAGCAGAGGGTTGGGGTGACAGACTTTTCTCCAAGATGAGGAGGAAGGGATGATGATTAGATGAACAGTGTAATGTATCACATGAGGAATCGTTATTTCAGCTTTACAGATGGTTTAGCGAAGTGACGGAGAGTTTAAGTAGCTTGCTTGATGTCTCACAACTGGTAAGTAACAGAAACAGGTTCTAACACAATACTGTCTGATCCTAATGTGTACAGTCCTAAGTATTATCATCACTTCTCTACTATAATCCTTGTCTCATTTTATGGATCTTACACACACACACATGGTCCTGTTCTCTAAATTTCTCTTGCTGCAGAGTCAGTGATATTCTGTGTTGCTGCTGCTGGTTCTGTAAAAAATCTAAAATAATCAATTAACTTTTAAAAAGAGGACTTAGTGCAACCCATGCTGGACACCTCTTGTCTCTTAGGAGTTATCCTGGTCCCCATTCCTATTCCCCATACCTTTTCTCCAATAAATTTTCCTACTCTTAACTTCCATTTAAAAAAAAGAAGAAGATAGAATAAATAATACATTTTACTTAGTGTAAAAATTGAAATGTAAAAAAATACATTTGACTCCCATACTTATTAATTCATTGAATATAATAGTGCATATTATTTTCAGTGGAGTAAGGGCATTTAAATACTGCATTGAAATATGGAAGTATGTATCAAGGGTACCTAGGTACATAATCCTGTTTTGTTACTAAAAACTCAAAAAATATGAACCAAATTACATTGTTTTCTTGAGATATTGGTGTCTAGTGGATGTGCTGAGATTTGTTTAAATTATGAATTCTCTTTCAGAGGCAAGCATTTTTGCACTAACAAAAGATTTCTATCAAAATATAGGAGTGGAAAATAAAATTATTAAAATAAAATACCAAGTAAGATACATATATGCAAAGCAGTCAGACATGTATATTTATCAAGTAATAGACCTGAGTGGTGTGTGTGTGTGTGTGTGTGCAAATACCAATGTGAGTAGGAAAGGAAAATACGCAGTTAACATCATAATTAGTGCCTCCTAGGGAGCGCTATTAGATTTCATAATCATCTCTCCAGGGATGTGAAGAAAGCTAAATTTGTAGCATAGCTCAATAAAAAGAAAGAAAAGAATCAAAGTACGGTTTGCAATGGATCAACACTATATTGTGAAGAGCTAAATTAAAGCATTGGCCAATAGTTTTTGTACCATTTTTCCAGAATTCAAAATTCAGTTCGGAAATTTTTATTTTTTCCTTACTTTTTTTTAAAATAAAGATTCTTCTGGGCATGAGTATTCGCTGAAATTTAAATGAAACCTTTATCCATAAAAAGAGTGACTTCAATCGTTTCTTCATTGGGCATAAAGCAGAATGCTTGTACACTCAATGCAGACCAGCATGTGCAATTTTGGGGAATACTCGAAGACTATGTGAATATGTAAACAACAACAGTGACAAAAAGTGAGGCTGATAAGGGAAATAATTGATAATTTAATTTTAATAAGTTCCCTTTTTGTTGAATTTTTAAAAGGTTTATCAGTTTGATAAAACTTATTGTGTACCTAAATGCTTAAGCTAGTTCTTTAAGCAGCGCCCTTTTCCAGTTTTCAGAAAAAAAAAATTATATATATATATTCTGAAATACATATATGGTGTGTATATGTATATAATGTATATGGTATGTATACATACATATGTATATATGGCATGTATACATCATGTATGTATACACATCCATACACACATATGTACAAAATTACATATTTTCTTCTTTGCAGTTTCTCTCATCTGTCAGCTACAGTTAAGGAAACTCCTTTGGGCCTCATGATTTTTCAAAAGGGCGATTTAATATATAATCATAGAAGTAAGATATTGCCTTGAGTGGCGCTGTTTGCACAATATTCCCCTTAAGTGAAAATAATCTAATAATAAAGGATAGTCTTTCTCTGCTTACATAGTTGATCAAAAGCCTACATAGGAACGCTTCTAAATCCATGAGAATCTACACTTGTTTTCTTATATTGAGCTTTGGCCAGAAACTTAACTTTTTGTATTTGCATTTTGTATACTTCGCTCAGTGAAGTCGTTTACCTACGTTACCCAACCTGTACATCTCCAGCACATGCCCCGGCACACAAAACTGTGAACTCCAATTCAGTTGTCAGTCGATCAGTATTACGGAAGCTTTCTGTGGAGGTAAACAGCTTTATGTGTCTGGTTAGCTATTATGTGCTCTTGTACATTGTACTAATGGGAACTTTCAGAAGTATGAGAGACTTTCACTCCATTTCACTAGATGACATCCAATGATAATGGCCTTAACATGATGGGAAATTAATTGAGAAAGCATTTCTACCCTGCCATAATTTTATCATCCATTCTATTGCTGCTATTAGCAGGAATCCATAACCCCTTGAGTGTTTCAAGTGAACCTCTTTTAGCAGAGCTAACAGTCTGGAGGTCACACAGTTTGCTACTCCCATCAGCCTGGTGTCAAATCATTGTCAAAAAGAAATTACTGGTGTATTCATTTTTTTACCTTCTAGCCTTGTGCTGTGGTATATGAGATGATTTGTAGAGGGCCAATGGGAAAAAGAAAGCGCAAGTGGTCACCAAAGGCTCCTTTCACATCAGCACTTAGAGGAATCATTACAAATTAACTCGGAAGTGTGAGGCACTGCCTGCAATCGAACTCACATTTGAGACACAGTTTAAAAATTCTGTGTTCTAATTCCTGTTGGACATGCATGTTTCTTAACTGAATGATATGGAGGAGAAGTGCCACTGGTGATGTTAAATGTGATGGCTGAGGGTCAGTAGCACATTCCCACAAGTGTGTAACTGCGTTGTTACCTGAACAATGATGAACACACTTTTACAGTGTCTTATGTTCCCTGTTTGCACTTAGCATGGAGTGAAATGGCTTCCACAGCTATACTTTAAATATCCGACACATAGCTGAGACACACACTCAAACATGTGCACACGTAAACATGAGTCTGGGAAGAATTCACAGGAAAAAGAGTTGATTCTTCCTCTTATGTTTATGAAATCTATTGTTTCTTTCTTGGTCTCCTCCCCTCTTTGATATAGAACAACTAAGCCAGTATCTGCAAACATCTTTTTACAGCTTTTTCACAATGAAGCACTGAAGTCTACAGTGATTTTTTCATGCATAAAAACTGTGTAAGATACAACTTAGTGAAATGTTTTCTTGCCTACAGTTTCTGTAAATTGTCTATAAGCTATAGTTGTTGTTTTTGAAAATCTTTGTTCAAGGAGATGGTATAGAAAGGTGCAGAATCTATCTTGTCTCTCATGATATTTAATAACTGGAAAATATTACTGAAATATGGCATTTCAGTAGCATATAACAGAACCTTACACACACCCAGAGTCATCTGTGTTTGGAAATGAAGTAGTACTTTGATGCATGTAGGCATACTTCTGTAGTCACGCTTTGCAAAATCTGTCACAAATCCCTTAATGACTTTGACAAGTTTATCACAAAATGGCGATGCAAGCTGAATTGTGAATTGACAGAAATGTTGAACTCTTCAAAATACAAAATACACATGAAAATTTTCCTTGCAAAAACAAGACTGAGGAATAAAAACAATGAAAGATTAAATAACAATAATTACTTACTAAATGGATATTATTTGTAGTAGCTAAAGATTTAAGACATTAATACCCAGAATTAAAAATAATTTTAGGAATTAAAAATAAAAGTAAAAAATTATAGTCACACACAGTGGAAAGGTAGGCTTGATGAGCGTTGTTATTCTCTATGACATTGATATGTGTCCTTTAATAAATCATTATGTATCTGTCATACAGTAATACAGCAAAAACCTTTTGAACATATTCATATCTGTATCAGCAGGTCTTTGGTGTTTGTTAATACCTATAATTTGTATTAACATAGGCTATATAATCACAAAAGGAAATTTAAAAATGAAGATTGTACACAGATACTCAAAATGTCTTTCAAATTTAAAATTAAAGTTAACTCTGCCTCCAGAATTTTAAAAAGTAGACTGTACAATCTAAATTTTCTACTAAACAAGTTTTCCATTTCATAGGTACCAATTTATTGTTATAAAAATTCATTACAAGGACAACTATAAAGGAAGCCCTGAAGAAAATAATACCTCTTTAAGATGTTTTAAGTGAGTATAATTCACACTTAGTTACTTGGCGATTTATTTGGAAATTCCTGACAAATATAGTATTGTAGATACTACTAATATGGTTAAATATTTATCATTACTGGTAAAAGGTAAATTTTACTTTGCATTTTACTAATAGTGATTTTAGAATTTGAGGTCTAAAAATGAAAAAATTATCTAGGAAGCAAAGCAATGTTGAAAATCTTTATTAAGTAATGGGGCATCAGGACATTATATTACTTGTATATAATATACTACTGGAGAGTTGTAATAAATAAAAAAAGTAGAAAATGCCTATAATTACAAGTATAGTATTCTAAATACCTTACAAAAGGGATATTGCACAATTTTAAAGCCAGAAAAAGCAATTGAATTAAAGTTATATTCATTTTCATTTTGTGTTTAGAAATGTGAGATCTACTGGATTTAGGTTAAGTGAATGTCTATATTAATTTTTGGCAATTTGAAGTGCTTGAACTCATCAAACATCATCATTAAAATTTGGATTTGCAAAACTAATAAATTCCGACTCATTTATTAAATCTAACTGGAAATGCATGATTGGGTCTCATCTACATTTTTATTATAATTATGCTCTGAAGTATTGCCTTTCATGTATACTAAAAATCCCTGGAAAATATTGACTCTAAAATTACATAAATACAGTTTATCATCTTTCTTGTATTTGAAGCTCCATAATATGTTAGTTTTTCCTTCCTATTATTTATGTCCTTTTATTCATCTATTTCTTAAAAAACTATCAATTCTCACTTTTACATTTAGAAATTATTTTTGATTATGACATTCAATGGATGATAACTACTGTTTAACTTTTAAATCTCCTTTAATTCTCTTTGAGATAAATAGATTGCTATGTTTTGAAGTACAAAGCTTACATGCTTGCTTATGGGCACAAAATTGTTTCAGTATTCATCATGTATGTTTTCATGTGTGCATCGCTCATAATAGTGTACTGACAAGCTAAACATGCTGCATTTGTGTCTACATTTAAAAGTCAGTAAAGACACAAAATAAAACTTGGATTGAAAGCAAGAGCTCTCTAACAACCAGTGCTAGTTCGGGACCGGGCCTAACAGCCCGTTTCCTGCACCATTTCTTGATGTATAAACTGGATTTCTGCTCTGAATCACAAGCTATCAAACACAGTGTTTAAAAAACCTGCATCACGTTTATTAGACTTCTCATTTGTTCGTTTCTAACAAGATTTTTCTCTCTCAACTGTTTGTTAGATTTCCCTAGAGAAGGACTTGAGCTTCATATCTTTGCTCATAGATCAGTATGAACACTCCTGCCGCACTGCTCTTGGCAGGGAGGGACCCTTACGGATAACACTGGAGTATAATTGGCTCCTAAGCCCGCATTGTCCCCTGAAATTACCTCATTCCTGTATCGCCTGACCTAAGTAGCAAGGACATATTTTAAATTCAGACTGCTTAAATTGTGGTGATACAGCTTTTTTATAAACCACAAGTGTTACTAAGGTGACAAAAACTGCTTGTTTTTCAAAATATGCTATATGTTTTGCTGAGGTGTATGTGGAAAAGTACTTATTTGAATTGCAAAACTCTGACAAGAGTGAGTACATTTGGCCTATGAATAATGTCCACTGGGTTTTATGCCTGTTTATATCCAAATTGCTAAGATTGCTGCATTCATTATTAAAAGACAAACTGTTCTTTCTTGCTATTAATTGAAGCATCACTTATTGCTTATACTGTTAATATACTAAGCATGTGTTTGAATATGGTCCTTGGCCAAAATTTCATAGCCAGTGGTCTAAGAACACAGCAGACACCCTTGCAGCCCGATTAGGGAATCCCCAGAGGGCGGGGGAGGGGAGGGTGGGAAGCAGGATTGGCAATTTCTCAGCTCATTAGGTGCAGATTCATCTTAATGGGGCATCAAAGTTTAAAACTATAATGCATTCCCCTCATTTAATCCACCAGAGAATAGGCATAGTAACCGCATGCAAGCAGAAAGGATTTCACCACTCTGAAGCTGCATAAGCAGGTGTCCTCTTTCCCTTTAGGCAGAATGGAAGGGAAACTTGATGAGCCTGACTGTGACTCAGTCACCTCCTCTGCAGCGCTTTCACTGTTATCCACCCAGGATACGTGGCAGTGTTTGCCTCAGATAAGTCACAGATGGAACTGCCTTGAGCTACATTTCTAGAGGTAGAGGAGAGGGGATGAGGATGACCACATTACATGCTCCCCATCCAGCGTCTGCACATTCTCTACACCACTCACATGCACACACGCACCCACACACACACACAAGCACCCCTTACGCAGAAAACATGGCTGACACGTACAGTTAAGACTACCAAAGTTTAGAAAAGCACTTGAAGAGGACATACTAATACTCGTAGCACTTGGCACTCCATTTAGATGTAGTCAAAAATTTTAAACGATTTGACTTTCTATTTCAGTCTCAAAAAGAAGCTTAGCTGAACAGTTGATGTATTTGTCAGTGAAAAATCACTTCTTGCACACTATTTTTATGCTCAGATAAAAAATAAACATTGGGATTCATTGTGCTGCAGAAACTTTGAGTCTATTCATCCTTTCTCTCCAAATAAATAAATAATGAATGATTGGGATTTTTTGGCCTCAGTTCTAGGGAGCAAAATTATACCTCACTTTATTATAGGAAAAGAGAAAAATGGTTGAAAAGAAGACCACACATTTTGGTATAATATGTGCCCTTTGTAAAATTTGTCATGTAGTTATTTTATATTAATCCAAAGTAAGTAATAGCTTGTTGAGGCAAAAATATTTTAAATTACCTAAAGTATACTTTTTCAGTTTAAAAAACTCACGTTTCTGCTATTTAATGTGAATCAGTACTGTACTCAGAGAAAAATCAATAAAGTGGCAAGCTGAAAACTTATAAACAGGATAGGTGGCCCTGAGTTTGAGAAGTTATAACTTTGTAAGAACTTCCAAATTCAGAGTCAGATGGCATCAGTCAGCTTTCCTGTCACTGAGATGTAATACTCAGTACCCACAACTTGAAGGTTTTATGTAGCTCACGGCTTCAGGAGATTCAATCCATGGTCAGCTGGCTCCAAGGCAGAAATCTTGCAAGGAAGGGCAGGGGAGAGCAAAGCTGCTTAGTTGGTGGTGATCAGGAAACACAGCAGGGGAACAGGAGCAAAGAGGAACAGGACAGGGACCAAATATAGCAGTCAAGGCCAAGCCCCCAAGACACACTCTCAAGTGTGGTAGGTTCTTTCTAATTCCATGAGGTTAACATACTAAGACTAACAGTCACACACATGATAACATAAAATATTGTTCATAAGACATAACAGAATTTGTTAACCAAATTGGAGAGTAAATCTTCTGTCTCCCTGCCACAGTCTAGTAACTGTTAGTCACTCTACTATGAATGAATAGCATCAGGGACACACTGATTCTTGTACCCCAACACATGCCCATTCACATAATGGAGGTCAGTTGAAAAGGCAAGAAAAACTCAGAGGAAACGTATGCTTTGCTAAATGCTCGCATGCCTGTTACTTTAAATTCCATGGTGCTTAGTGACGTTCACTTCTCAGACTTTTAAAATAATTTCATGATGGCTTCTTATTTTAGTTGCCTGAATGTAAGCTCAGTAGTTTTCATCGTCCTGATGACTGAATGCTAAGCAAAGATAGTCTGAAGAGTGTGTTTTGGAAACACTCCGAACAGACCACTGTTCTTTTTCTTTTTAGTGTTTTTAGTTTTTTCAGACAGGGTCTCACTGTGCAGTTCAGGCTGGCCTGGAGCTCACAACAATCTTCCTGCCTCAGCCTCCAGAGTGCTGGGATTACAAGCGTGCACCACCACGCCCAGCTCCAGACTACTGTTCTTAAGATCACACAGCGCTCAGTGATCAAATGTACATTGCAATGTGGAATGTATGTATTTCACTTAGTAATGCTTGTTATTGTATATTTTCACTACATTTATATACCCAAATAAGGAAAGTAGATACTAAAACAAAAATGTGCTTTTGCTATGACCAAACAGAGCATTGGTCCACAAGATTATAGACTTCTCCCTCCTTTTCTACATTTGATAATCATGTTAAATAAGTTTAAATTTGGATTTAACCTAGTGCTAGGTGAATAACTTTACTGATTATTTCAAAAGGAGAATATAAGTGTGGCCCAATGGCACATGCTGGTAATCCCAGCACTTAGAGAGGCTGAGGCAAGAGGATCACAAGTTCAAGTCCCACCTGGATCACTTAAGGAGACTTTGTCTTAACAATCAAGATTAAAAAGGGGTGGGGATGTAGGTCAGGGCAAAGGCCCTGAGTTCCAACCTCAATTGCCCCCTCTCCAATAAAGGAGAATATAAAATATCTCCAGTTGATAGAGTATGAAATACTGTTTTTGCTTAGTGTAAGTAAGCTTCTTCCTTAATCTATAAGGAGGCAAGCATTCTTTCTTCTTCCTTTCATCTATATCAGTAAACCTGGGAATACAAAATACAAAAGAAATATAATTTATCATGCACCTGAGCACTTTCCCATTTTTCCAGGTGATTCTGCATCTTAGGGAACTACCTATCCACCATGATTTCTTACTACTCTTACCATTTCTATGCAGGAAAGCCTACTCAAACTACTTAAAAATATTAAACATGTAGCTCGTAAAGGCTTGTAGGTAGGAATGTCCCTACAGTCCATCAGTATATCAGAGGCCAGCAATGTGATAAATGACTCCAGTGTGTCCATGCACGATACTGACCTCAAGTTTGGGCTGGTTATCCATGGAAGAATGAGAGGCCCTTATGCATCTGTGTTTGTATCTTTCCCACAAGGCCACATTTCCAGCTCTCCTTCCTCTGGGCCTGTGAGGGTTAGGATACTCTGAACTGCTGAAATTGTTAGCTATAATGAAGTCAGAGTCGAGGACTCAACAACAGGGTCTATTAAAGGTGCTGAAATTTGTTGAAATTCATTAAATGTATGTTGATTGATCAATGATTAGAAACCTATTTGCATTGTAAATTTATACAGTAGAAAAGAGTCAACGAAGAGTTATTGAGCTCCTGGGATTCATAACAGGTAATTTGCGTGCTTCTGTGTGTCACTGAGAAACGAGCAGGTGAGCACTCTGGGAGATAGAAACGATCCTGGCTTCATCATTAACCAACGCCATGAACTTGATAAAGTTACTTGCCTTCATTTACCCTCAGGTTTCTCTGTTTCAAAATGGAAGTGGATACGGAATATATTAATAAGATGGGTTTTACATTAAATGACAATGCACATAAGAAGTGCTTATTTCAGTGTGTGGAGAATAGTAAGTTCATAATATCTTAATTTATATTTTAAAAAATAAAATAAAATATAGCCAATTAAAACAAATGTTTTAGAAATGTGTCCTAAGTAAAATAGCAAGTCTAAGTGATAGTATTTACCTGATTCAGGGTAACAAAATAAACCAATTAACAAAGGCTTCTAGGTGGAAAATACTGAGAAATTTACTATAAGTATAAAGGAAATGTTTGTAATGAGTGACTTTGCTTGTGTTTGTTTAATAGTGGTGATTCCATTAATAATGGAAAGTTGTGTACTCTCAGAAGTTTAAGTGTTTGCCTCACAATTGATTAAACAAGGTTCCCTCCTACCCTCGTAGATAGTTCAAAAGAGGACATCACATCAGTAGGGTTTAAATTATTCATACATTCTATATTATGTGTCTAAACTCATGCGATTCTAGTGCATCCACTTAGCCTGCTGTTCACTTCACGTCTGCAATTTAGATTTAGTCAACCTGAAGCACTGATCAAAAAGAATGACCCCATTCGTCATAGTTTCCCAGCAACCTACATCTCGGTTGCATTGCTTGAAGCTGTGAGTCTGCTCACCTATAAAGCATTTCTTACATCCTCCCCTCTTGAATTCGTTGTCTTCACTTGTGATTCAAAAAGCTCCTTCAAATTCCTGAAGCCACCTGCTCTTTATAAATCTCCAGCCCAGCAGTGTTTTGTTAAACATCACCTGAAAGACATTGTGGATGGGAATCTTGCCCTCTATTTACACTTGTTTGTTAGAACTCATAGGCAATAGTGCTCAAGGAGATTGATTCAAAGTCTGGGGATATTTCACTTTTAAAGGCATTAGAGAAGTCTGCCACCACCAGCACATAATAGACGTCTGCCTTAACCTTCAGCTGCACCTCTCTTTACAGAAGTGCACTTCTGTTTCCATCTCTGTGCATAAGTACAAAAGCTTGGATGGTGTGTGTGACTGTTACAGCACAAGGTAGTTCAGAATGTCTATGTTTTTTTTTTACCTAGAAAAGTAGATTTTGGAAATGCTATCTTCTTAGAAAAAGATATTAAGAGAACAGACATCAGAACTTAACAGTTTTTTAGTATTGTCTTTAGGACATTCCTATTTTTTACACCCAGTTTCCACACATTTGGAAAATGAAAGAAAAAATACTCTTTGAAATAACAACAAAGTTGAATAGGTCATTAGTGTTCATTCACTGTAAAATCTTGTTATAGAGGAAAATACTAAAGCCCACAACTGCTTGTTCAGCATTACATTTTAATATTATTATCACTGCTATGATAATGTATTTCCCCACAAACAAATGAAAAGTTTTTCTATCAAGGTATTCTGAAATAACATGACCCTGAATACATAGAATGGTACAGCAACTGACCTACTACACAAGGTAACAATATCAAATAATATATGAAAAGATTTTTTTTCTCAGGAGTAGACAAAAAAACAAGAAAGGTAACATTGCTAGTAACACTTGACATGAGATAGTGTGAAATAAAAATTAAGATACCACATAAAGTATGATTTTGAATATGTAAACACATTAAACTAGAAATAGATATATTGAGTCAATCATACCAAATGCCCTGCACTCAATCTCTAGAACTGTAAATAAATGAAAGAATAAATAAGCAGAAATTATTGTAACTAGGTTGCCATTTGGAGGGGTCGTCCTTGGTGACATGTAAGAATTTATATCATTGAAGAAGCAAATGTTGTTATCTCCTTCATATAAACCTTCCTAAATCTCAGTGATATGATGTGTGGGAAAAACCAGGGAAGTAAAACTCAATACATGGTGCATCATATACTAGACACATTGTGATTCTGGAATTGTCAGGAGAGCAGAAAGCTGCCTTGCTCTGCAATGTACAAGCAACCATCTCCTCAACAGCAGCAAGGGGAATGGGGAAGGACCAAGAAATGGGGGAGGGGGACAAACCCTGAGACCAGTTATACGTTGTTTGGATCTCTGTACCGGGGACATCTGTTCTGCCCTCCAGTATTAGTAAAGTTAGTCCATCGTCAAATGTAGACAAGTGGCCGCTGGATAATCCAAGAACAGTAACTGCCACAACCCCCTGATGGAGCAGAAAAGTAACGGAAGGTACAATTCCAAGGACTTTACAGATTATCCCTAAGAAAACTCTGAACAGAATGTAAAATAGCAAGAAGAGCCTGACCCTTGAGCCTTAGTTCTGACACTTCTTTCATCACTTTCTCTTTCTGTTTTCTTCAGTTTCACACTGTATATCAGTAAGCACCTGTGCACATTCTGTGGCTTGGCTCTGATGCTCTGACGTGTTCTCTTTAATCTTGTTTTCTTAACATTATTTTGGTTTTGTTGTTGCTGTTGTTGTTCTTCTTCTTCTTCTTGCTGCACTATGCCACCACGTTATTTCACCCCCGTCTATGTTCACAAGCATCGTTACAAGGCCAGAGAACTTTCTCCATAAAGCTGCAATGCCATGCCTACACCCACTAAATCAATGAAACTTTTTAACACATAAAGTTCAGGTGACCTCAAATTGTTCCAGTTTTCTCAAAAAGATGCTATTTAGAATCCAAAGGCTATTCGTTGTATTTGACTGTAATGTCTCCCAAACCTCTTGTACTCTAGAATAGTCATGCCCATCCTTTCATCCTCTTTGTTCCATTTTTGTCAATATCTCTGAATTGCTGATGAAACTCGGACACGTGTCTTACAGATTTATTAGGATTTGCAAATAGATATGATTGCTTTTGGGGTATCTTTTAACCTGCTCCTCTAGCTCTATATTTGCTGTGAATTGCAAATTAACCTAACTTTTCATCAGTTAAACTTAGGGTAGGTTTCTTGACAAGCTTAGGTTTCAAAAGATAACTTATAATCCTACATGAATACTTCACTTATGTCACAGCAGGAGCCACAGTGTCTGGTGGTGTCACTAATCTGCAGGTTCCGGTGGTAGAATTCAGAAAACCTTTTCAAAAATAAGAATCTATCTCTTTCATCCATTGCCCTTCACCATTCTTAATTTCCATTTTCCTGTGGATGCAAGTTCAGTAACATCCACAGGAAAAGCAAGACGATGCAAAGGTCTGGAGACACTTGATTCTGTGAAGGTGTATGCAATCCAGAGCCAGTCTAAGCCTTGATTTAGTGTTGTGTGAAAAGTACCACATCCATATGTGAAGGAATAATATCAGCTTATTCATGCAGTTGATATCATTGAGAATTTCAGCCACTTGCAGCAAAGCACAACACTGGTACAGCCTTTGCTACACTTCTGTCAGTACCAGAAGCACAGCCGTCCCTAGGGTACCACCATTCCCTCTTCTAACACAACAGGAGCTGCACCAGGCTGGTCTTTGCCATCTCTGGATTTCAAACATCGTGTCTTATGCTTCAATGTCATAGCTTTCTCAGTGTGAATATTAACCATACCTACTTCATAGATTTGTTGTTGCTATTAGACACAGGAACAATATAAAATAATTCAGATCATGCAGATGAGCCTGGGCATCTGGTATATAGGAAGCAGTCCAAAAGTAATAGCTATTACCCTCCTCCTATTATCCCTCCAGACCATGCAAACTGGCCATCGGGGTAAAGTAGTAAGGGATATTTATTACTGCCCAGGAATCTCAGAATCATTTTCCTTGTCACTTATTACTGAATAATCATCTGAGGTGCTCTCTTGTGAAGATATTATTACCTGAAGTTTTATATGGGCACTATTTATTCATGAGAAGAAAGCCATTGTAATGCAGAGCCAGAGACTACAGTAATGATAAAGTATGGGTTAATATGAAGTTAGAAGTCCAAAAAAGTGGGAGAGGCAACTTGTGACAGGTAGTTCCATAAATTTCTGTCACCAACAGCGAAGTCCATGCTTGTTTTCTCCAGATTAGTATATGAAAACCAAGGCCAAACTAAACACCTGAGACATTTGTGGCAGAAGCAAAGCTGCTCGCTGAGAATTATTAATGTATTAACATAGTGGAAGAAAGGTGAGATAAAACACTTTTTTGAGCATTATCTTTAGTCTACCAGAAGCTAATAAATGAATAAACCAAATTTGAGATAACTAAAGACATTGGTCACCAAGAAAGAGCAAATCTAGGTCAAATCCATATTGCAAACAAACAACTGAGAGGAAAGGAAAACAGTTCTGCTGGTTCAGGGACTCACAACAAAAGGGAAGACATAGCCACTTGGTAAATGAGATTGCCCTATAAATCATAAAGCAAAAAAAAAATTATAATAGGTATCTCACTCCAGGAAGATAAGTGAAGAGTCAACAAATCTGTTTGCCAAAAAGCAACTATAAAGCTGGACAAATGCTCAAAACAACCAATTTACTAATCTGGAATTGAACCAAAAAGTGTTTCTTTATGAACATTAATGAACCTTGGGTAAGAGGAGTGCAGGTCTCTGGTAATCCTATCTAAGACTACTTTCCTTGACTTCTACCCACAGATGGAGTGCTGATATCCATCCAGGGAGGAAGAGTGGATCCAATGGGATTTCAGCAGAGGTCTGGGAGGTGAGACAGAGACAGAGGAACCGACAAGCTCAGCACATCTCTTGAAATACAAATAACACTGGTGCCTGGCAAGGTGGCACTCTCCTGTAATCTCAGCACTCATGAAACTGAGGCAGGAAGACCACCACAAATTTGAGGCCAGGTAGAGCTACATAGTGAGTTTGAAGCCAGCCTGAATTTCATAGTAAGACCCTATCACAAAACAAAAGAATGCTGGGTGCTTAAAATTAAAATACAAAAATCAGTTTAAAAATCTTACACAAAATATACAATAACAGAAGGCAGTAGGGGAGCAGTAACACATAAATGTTAGAGACATAAACTCTGGTATGAGTGGAAAAGAATGAAGGAAGGTGAAGATTACAAGTTTTTCAATTCTACCTATGATTTTTCTTAAAATATAAAATATATGAAGAAAATATTTTTTTAAAAATTCCCTAAAATTTTTTACTCATGCACACGTATTTGTTAGTCTTCATATTTTTCTGTGTGATGGAATATTGCATGATTTAAACAATCTGAAATTTTTAAAGCAAAAATTTGGAGCTCTAGAACAGAGCTGTCTTTATAAATTGGTATTTAAAGTTGTAGTTATTTCTAGGCATCTGGTCTGCTTATTCACTCCACTTCCACTACTTGTAGTTCTGACTTCTCTTCTCTAACCCCACATCTACTGGCCCACTGGTTCCTGGGCTGTGAAAAGGATCTTACCAGAAACCTCCACCCTCTCCTTTGCTTTGCCTTATTTACATTTACCTTCAACTAATTAGGTTTATTGGATTTTGCCCACATCTAGATGTGTCCATGCTCCCAGGGCTACTTCATAACCACCACATGCAGAGATGCATTTAAAATAACAACCAACCTTTCAAATGCTAAGGATTTATTTAAGTTTTGAAGTAAAATTACTAGGCAACACCAAGACTAGAATTTGGTTCATAAGTAATGACACTCAAGCATGCGAACCATTTAATGAATTTGGATCCATTGCCTGACCTAGAGATACTACTTTGGAAGACAGCTATTGTGGTTGAGGAATGTACTACCAAATGATAATGGTTAAAAATTTATCCTAATAACCAGCTTCTATGCCATAGGCGCTCATTCAAAAACTAAATGTAAATCATTTATTTAAAAATCTGCTCATTGAACTGGTTATAGAATTCATCAGACCTAAGAAAACCAGAGGTCATAGGGGAATAATCATACATTTTTACCTCACTTGGGACTGCACAAGACACCAACTCACTAAACAGGTTAAATAGAAAATGATCCCCTTTAGAAGTTATTTTAATGAGTTATTTTTCAAGGAAGAAATAATACAGACTTTATACAGATTTGCTTTATTTACTTACAGAACATTGAAAATGTTGAGCTCGAAATACCCTGAACAAAACAATTGAGCACATGTCTTAACCAGATGCCTACCTTGATTATTTTTATGAACAGTTATTCTGCTGCCCAGTTTTTATGTGTGATTTTATTTTACATATGTGCAAGGAAAGAGAGAGGAATGAAAAAGTTCAACATTAACCATATTTAGTTTTACCTCAGGGCACAACGTATTCACCAGTTGAGTCACAAATTGTTCTAGAGAAAACTGGATGAAATCATCATAGCTGTTAAGAATGTCATTTTGTATTGAGAACTAATAAGAAAGATGATAAAGTCCATACGGACATTATTCCTAGCCCTTGAAAAAGAAATTCTACCAAAAAGGAGAAACACAATGGAACACAATCAACACCACCACTGCCAACAAAAGAAATCTGAATCAGATCAAAGGGGAAAACATACTTCACTTGAATACATGTGAAAAATACACGTGTTCTAAGTACAAGCTCCATTTGAACACCTTTATACAAAATGCACTCCTGTAAGCGGTGTGACCAAAAAACAGTAAACTATAAAGTTCCTGAGTCAAGTCAATCCTGAAAGTATGGAGCCAGCCCCCAGCATATTGATCGTTAATATGGACAGGGACAGTTTTATGACTCCCTGCTATATCAGAACCCTTTCACTCAGAAGTGGACCATCTATGCTAAATGTGTGTTTGTTTCTGATACCAGAATTCTTGCTGATGAGCAGGCTCAGAACCATGCTGATGTGAAAATAACAAAAGACCTTGCCGAGTCCACCACAGAATTTACTGAGTTCTTGGCGCCAAGAAAATAGCTCTAATTGTGAATTAAAAACTCTATTAGATACTCAGCATGGTTTGCTTCTCAGAGACATAGTTGCTAACTCTACTCATCACACCTAGTAGGAAGAGAATTTTGATAAACAGGAGAGCAAGCCAGGTAGAGACTGGCACCTGTGTTATGGAAAATAGATGTGGGGCTTTCTTCTAATATTAAAATTCCCAAGCACTTGAGTGAATTGTTGAATTTTCAAAAACCAAATGTACCCACCTAGTCAGCATTCAGATTAAGAAAAAGAAATGGATTTGCAACTTTTGTTGTGATTGTTGTTTGTTTCTTTGTTTTTTTCTGTACCGGGAACCGAACTCTTGACCTTGCACTTGCTAGGCAGGCACTGTGCTGCTGAGCTAAATCCCCAACCCTCTGCAGCTTATAAAGGCTCTTCTATCTCCTCGGTCATTGCCTACACAATGCTGTTCCTAAAGGATGAGTTTGCATCGAATGTAAGTGGAGTCATGAGGCACAAGCACAAATGTGATTTCTCCTCTCCACATCACAACACCTGTGCCTTCCATGTCTGGCATGTGAATACACTTCCAAAGATCTCTGTTCTTATTCTCTTTCTGCATTTTGTCAAATATTTTCCAAACTCTGATTATGTGAATGTTCAACTTCCAAAGAAGGAAATAATCAGAAGTAAGATACAAAAATCAATTTGGAAAAAATATTATTAGCAAGGCAACTCATGGGAACGGTTCTACTTTTTTGGATTAAATGAGAAGTCATCAGAATAAAAGATCAACTGAGCAGGGGGAATGTTATTGGTGAAAGTGCCCAAGGTTGACCACTTGTAAATAAATAATAACAGCGTTAAAGGCTTGATATATAAGAGGTCATTGAGCTCTGAAGAGAAACATTTATTTTATTTGGGAAACACTTTGTAACACTCAAAGCACTTCTCACTAATTTCTACAGAAGAAATCCTTGTGCCACTTTACAGACGAATAAATCAATATTAAAATATCAAGGAGGTTTTAGAACCTCAAATCAACATTGAATGGAGAATAAAGTTCAAGCCCCTGCTCTAACTCCAAAATTATGTTTTGAGAATAAAGGTTAAATATTATTTGGTTCAGTCAGGTGGTGAGGGGAAGAAAGGAAAGAAAGGGCGAAATGTTTTCCTCCAAAAACTTCCATGACATTTATGCAGATTCATACTTAGCATCAGTTGCTTTGTGCTCCTTCTTCCATCAACTCCCTCTTCCCTTTGCAAATTTTCAGTCCTTAGTATTCACTAGGAAGTTGTTCTCCTAGTGCAGAAAATAAATAATTTGGCTTAAATTCCAAATTGTTACCACATGTTGGACAATATTAGCATCAGCAAGTGTTCCTCTGAATGAAGTCATTTGTTAATTCTTTCCTTCTTTCAGTGTTTCCATAATGTTCACCCATCAACAAATTGCTAGAAGTCACTGTGTTCGACCTCGTGTGCCACTAGAAGTGAATCCTGCTGTTAGGATGAATACTAGTAAGATTCTTTCCTGCATTCCCATTTTCCTTCCTTTTTCCTTTCCCTCTTTCTGCCTTCCTTCCTGCCCTTCAGAGAAACCCCTAGGAGAAACCAGTCAGCACAGACATTACTGGGGAAGGAGGCAAAGGGGTGCAGTTGAGCAGTTGGTGCCCAAGCAGAGATGAGCAGAGCATCCGAGCACTGGTGACCCTGGTGACAGAACAGAGCGACACACAGAGGCTCCTAAAGAGGCTTGTCACTCTTCAGAAGGCAGCATCGCACAGACAGAAGGAAGAAACGAAATTACGACCTGCTACAGAGCTGATTTTAATTAGAAATATGGACATCAAGATGTGATTTTCAACATGCAAACGAGGAGGTAAATAGCAGAGGAAGGTGTCCCTGAAATGCCCTACAGAGGTAGCTCCTCTGCTCCCCAAGCCGATGAGCGCTCCGGGCCCACACTTTGGTTCAAACACATTCTTCATGAGGAGCAAGGAGCTTCATAGGGAAGTTGCTGGTTAAAAGACAAGCACAGGAAACAACTGAGAGTGAGAGATTAAAATGGAGCTTATTTTTGTGTAAAAAGGAAGGAAGGACTCAAAGACTAATACCTTAAAAGAACTCAGAAACCAGGGTAAAGGAATCCTCTTATGATTAAATCTGGCACAAATTAAGTACAAGAGAAAAACTAATGATTCCAACAGATTATAAGATGCTCAATAAAGGAGTACTGTGAATCCACAGCTAAAATTAAGCAAAATAAATAAGTAGAAGGAAGAGAATACTTTCCTACATGGTAGAATTCCACTTCATCCTTGAGGAGTGAGGGTTAGAGTTACAAAGTCACTATTTGTCACTTCCTGTGGTCTTAAGTTTGTTCCCTTATAGACATCAACAGATGCGGAAAGTACTGCGAGAGACGGATGAGAAGTAAGACACATGCAAAGACTCAGAGTACCTCCCCAGGAAATATTAGTTATGAAGGAAAAAATGAAGAGCACCTTCCAAGAGAAGAAAGCTAACTGATGTCAACCTAATTTCATGATCAAAGTTAATGTCACTGGGAATGGGAGAGATCAAAATAATTCACCAATTCGACAGGAACAACAGTCGGCGCCCAAGCAGACGTGACCAGAGCATCCAAGCACTGCTGACACTGGTGACAGAACGGAGTGACACACAGAGAGCCTCCTGAAAAGGTTTGTCCCTTGTTTGGTTTTCTCACAGGGATTAACCTAAAATTAAATTGGGAGAAATTTTTTACAAATTTAAGGAAAAATCTGAAAAATAACTTGCCTATAGTCTTTGTAAGAGAAAGGTCAAGCATGAAAGAGAGAGAAAGAATGAAGAATTGTTTCAAAAGGAAGGAAACGGAAGTAACCTGACCACTGCTGCCGAAGTGTGACCTTCCATGGGACGTCGCTCTCCTTAGCAGGCCTGGAGCAACTCGAAGCGGATTGGTGGACAGGGCCGTGAGGAGGCTTCGCTCTCCGTCTCTGGCTTGCACGGTGTGCTGTGGACACATGGGAAAGGGGCTCTTTTGTGGGAAACAGTGCAGTTTACTCTCCCGTACTTCAAGCCAATAAAGTTGCTAGCGGAGCAGTTTCCTGTGCATTTGGAATCATTTCAAAATGAAATAGGAAAAAAGAAAGGAGGTCCATGTTTAATGGGTGGAGAGTTGCTAGTTAACGGGATGAAAATGTTCCAGAGATCTTTTGCACAAGATTTCAATAAATTTAATGTCACTGGCTGTATAAAATGACTAACATTCTGAATTTTCTGTTGTACACTTTTTCTGCAACAAAAAATGAAAAAATGAATCAGTAAATAGGCAAGAGGAATATGAAGTATAATCTGATTGAATATTTAAATTATTAAAAATCAATCACATTTAAAAAGTGGTGCCATTAATCCCCCTCAGCATGCTCCCTTTCACTTGGAGCACACTTCTCCCATCATGCTTGCTACTTCCTGCAGCAGTTCTGGAAGTCCTCTTTACCAAGTGGCTGTAGTTATGCCGTTGTGGCTGCCTTGATGTCCTGAACTGATTCAGGCTCCTCCCTTTTCATCGTTATCGTGACTCTGGGGAAGAGACAGAAGTTACACAGTACCAGATCTGGTAACCAAGGTGGGTGAGGACACATCACAGTGTTTTCATTTCACATACTTTGCCATAGACCTCTTGAATCAATTTAGGATACTAAGGAAGATTAATAAAAATGTGGCTTTTATTCTAATATTTTTATTTTTAATTTAAATACTGTGGGGTTTTTTATCACACTTCATCTAATTTAAATTCTTAATATTGGATACTGTTCTTTTTAGGAAATACAGATACCCACATCCCAATACTTCAGATTATGACTGCGTATGTCTGGATTACAGCTGGAGATTTTTCACACACAGTTAGCCACTGATCACACGCCCCACTTACAAGTGGGAAGCAGCATCTGTGATAGACTAAGAGAAAAGTGCTGCATCCAGTTAAGAGCATTCCACTTACTAGTTTTATGACTTTGGAAAAATCACATCAACACACTCCTTTCTAAAGCTCCCATCTCTAAAATGGGGATAATAATTCCTGCTGCATAATATTGCTGAGCTGTTCAGAGACAATAAAATGGATAAAAGCACTTCAGAAACATAACACAATATTATAATGAAAGAAATTAATGAGTAAATTTTTTACCATGAAAAGAATCAAATAACATCCTGCAACACTGGCAGGTCACTAAAATGGTTTTCTATAACGGGACAGAACTGCAGCAGCACACACCACCCTCCACATTCCACAGCACCAGGTGATTCTCCTGAGAGAGTCTGAGCCTTGGAACTAAACCTGCAGTAGTCAGCAAACAGGAACTACTGAGAGCATCTCTCACTGGTTCTGTCTGAGCTCTAATAACTTCCTTTAGAAAACTGAAAATAGGTGATTTTTTTCATCCCAGTGGGACCTCTGTGAAACTTTTAGTAGGCTCCAACATGGAGATAAGAATTAGAATAAAAGAGAGATGGTCATAGGTAGAATAAAGCAAAAGTTCTCACCTTTTACACTCCTTGGCCAAAATCACCTCTCTTAGACTTTCTAAGAAATCAGAGGACCAGAAGTTGCTGGAGAAGGGCCTGAAGGTCATCTTTCCTGGGACCCTGCCAAGGGGACAGTGCCTTTGGGGAGTGTCTTAGTTTCTCATTGCTGAGGCACAATACCTGACACCCAGAACTTCAAGGATGATAGGTTTGTTATAGCTCACGGTTTGTGGAGGGTTCAGTCCATAGTCAACTGGCTCCATCTCAGGGTTTCATGGTAGAGGGGCATCACAGAGAAGAAGGGATCATGGTGTGACAGCAGGAAGCAGCAAGAGGGATCAAGAGAAGAGGACAAGATATGTACCCTTCCAGGTCACACCACCTCCTCCAACCAGGCTTCACCTGCTAACATCACATTTACTCATCAATTCATCAGTGGTCTAATCCACCAAGGAGTACCATGAACCCATGACCCAGTCACCTCCCCAAAGCCTGACCTGTGAGTGCGTGAAGCTTTGCATGGACATCTAGGTATAAACCGAACCAGAAGTCACCGCACAAGGCTTACAGCCCAAGAGACATGGGGGCAAATCCCAGTTCCAACTGGGAAAAGTGGAGACATTCCTCATCTCTGTGTCTTTAGTTCATTCTCATTGAATATAGACAGCCTCCCTTTCTGGGGGATTTGCATCCATGGATTTAACAAATTGCACATGGAAAATATTCAAAAAATATTTGCATCTGCAATGAACATGTGCAGGCTTTTATTTTGTCCCTGTTCCTTCAACATTGCAGTATAAATATATATATATATATATATATATATATATATATATATATATATATATCAGTTATGTTACATTGAGTATAAAACATAATCTAAAGATGATTTAAATATAACAGAGGGTGGAAATTTTATATCTAATGTTATGCCATTATTATGTAAAGGCCTTGAGCACTGCGGGAGCTGTGATCTTTGAAACAATGCCTGGTGTGTCAAGGGACCACTGCACACTTTTCTGGAAGAACTGCAGTCGATCACTTCCAGTATAGACTCAGAAAAGGAACAGTGAAACTGCTTGGGGGGGTCATTGGTAAGCACAAGAGCCATTACCTATATTATAAACACAATTGAAATATTTTGTGTTCTCCTATCTGGAAAGCTAAAATACCAAATACATGTGCTACAGATTAACTCAGACTACCTGCAGTAAGTAGGTAAAGGTTTAAAATACTTGCTAGTTGGCCTTCTTATGATTTCATTTTCAATATGAAATTAAATCCTTTCAGAAATTTTTATTTTTGTAGTTCTTTGTAAAATTTTTATGTTATCCACTTTGCAATATTAACTTCTTAAAATTCAGAATATGTTTAATTCATATATTAAAAACCATTTCTATTATATAAAGTTGATTGACTTTAAAATACTCAGTTACTGACATTTGTGGAGTAATGGAAAAGTTCTTATTTCATTACTTGTATTAAAAATAATGATCTCCAATATTAGATATCAGTTCTACAGATTAATCCACTAAAATTTTCAAGGAACGTTCAGAATTTAAACTGGCTAATGTTACTTTGACATTAGTTTTATTTTAGTCCTTGGCACGTTCTACCATTTATTAGTCTATTACAAGGATTTTGAATCATCTGTGGGATAGTTTGTCATTTAAATATGTAGGTGAACAGAGGGTTAAAATATTTTCTAATTATTCATATGAAAGAGCACAATGCATCTACTTTGCATTTCTTCACCATTTAAAAAATACTGCACATTTTCTAATCTTCCTCTCTTTATGTCTATGACAAAATGACAGGTATAGAAATGTCTTCAGAGAAAAAAACATGCTGATTAGGAAAAGGCCCAAGGTATCATTTTAGATAAACCAAAATAAAACAAAACAAAACATGCCATTAGCTGTCTTTTGTTTCTTTACAATAGTCTGTTGATTTCTTAAATACTGCAAAAGAATTTAGAGAAAAAGGAAAAGAAAGCCCTTGCAACAACTTGCTAAGATATAAGCTCAATGTATTGCTTGAAAAGTATTGTATTTCTACTATGGCAAAAAAGAATAGTATTCGGAAATGTTGGAAGATAGGAAAAGATAACCATTGGAGTTCATTGATCTTGGTTATACAATAATTTCTAGCAAATACCTCCAAGATTTGCATACACTATTTTGGCATTTTGGAGTAATTATCACAGTGAAACTTTCACAAGTATACCTTATTTCCACAGGTAATTAAAGTGACCTAGTTATGTCTGCATAAAGATTAGTCTGTGAATAATGTAGACCCAGGGGAGACGAACAGGTCACTAGCAGCAATCAATCTAACTGATGGAAAAGAGAAAGAATCCTATCCATGACGCTACTCTCTACTAGCATATGGCTATTTTTAAGATACATTATTTCATCAATAAGATCCTAAGAACCTAGATATCATTTCCTTTGAACTATTCTGGGTATCATCTTAGGCTTCTTTTAAAATTTGAAGTTTTGAGTTGTTTAACTTCTGTTCCTCGGTAACAAAGGAAATTAATATTCATTTTTCCCAGTGGGCATGTGATCTTGTTGATTTTCAGGAGCATGGCTAAAGAATTGCTCTTATTTGCAGATGAAAAACAAATCCTTAGCTGGCCTCTCTCATTTGTGCATAATCATTTATGCACCAAGACTCTACTGGTGCTGAGACACAGTAGTGTCGCTCACCCCTAAATTGTTCCTTTCTTCCTAAACCTGGGTGGGGCCCGAGAGTCCCACCTTCTGCCTCCTTAGAAAGTAAATATTCTGGCAGCTGATGGCCCTACTGAAAGACTCAGAGAATCTGTTCTCAGTGCCAACCCACAACATGCAATTTCTATGGTTTGTTCCCCTCCACACACACAACCTTGAAATTCCTTGCAAAAAATGAAGTCATCAGATAGAACACGCCAAGAACACAATCTGGCTTGATAGAAAAATGTCACAAACGTGGCTATTGAAAGCATGCCTCAGGTTAACTAAAGGACACATAGTTAGGAACACTAAAGCAAAAGTAAACTGACATACAAAATAGTTCCAATAATCTGAAACAGATTGAAACCCTGATTTTTTTTTTTTTCAACTCATAGCCCTGTGGCTGGGATGGATACTATAGCTTCAAGTATAAATGCACATATAAACATGACCTTTTATTTTTACTTCTGAGAAATATGAACAAGTCAAGCTCAGTTTCTTAAGTGGTGTTGTCTGTGATCCTAGACATTAAAATGCTAATGGTTCAAACTGAAGCATATACAAAAGAAAAATACATTCTGCTAAACACGCAAAGCGTTTGCATTCTCTCTTGAAGAATTATTTAATTAAGGGGTGACTTATAATCACATCACAAATTTGGGTGGTCCTTGGATAAGAGCTGTGGTGGCTTGAGGGTGACAACCTGTGTGTTTTTCCCGGAGTGCCTAATGAGTAACACACTTCTGTCATTACATTGGAGGTGAAGCAGAAGCCTGTGTCAGCTTCACCCCACATGGTCAATCCCCAGTGGCAAAACATCTGATTAACTAGCAAAGCCACTGCCGCTAACAGCTGTATCACTGGAAGCTAGGATGTGTTGAGTCTACTTAGTGACCAACTGCGTTATCATAATCACTCTCTTGCTGGCTCATATCCAGCAGATATTAACTTCTACCCAAACAAATTACTATTAAAATAGTTAGGCATGAATGGAACCGTGTGTGCGTAATCTGCATTGACTGCAATATGTTCTATTTGCCTACAATAAAAACTATTTATTTAATATATATGCGAATGGTAGTAACTTCAAGATACATCTTTGATGACTTCCTCAATTATGTTTGTTGGACTGATTTAGCAAAGTCCTTTAAATTTCTCTAATAAGAATTATGGAAGAATCTATTATAAGTAGTTTTATCATTCTAAATAAAAATACACTCTCAAACTAGTAAGCCCAGGTGTACACATTTGAGTGACCTACGAAGGTTCCAGCAGGGTATACATTTTAATTATTCAGACCTGTTTCATGAGACAATTTTCTAGGTCTCTGACATACTTATAACCCAAAGTTATAGGTAAAACTGAAAAGTGTCAATGACCCAAAAGATTCATTTTGATAAAATCTTATAAATTTTGTGACTGGTGAACACTTAAAATATTTATGGAGGGAAGGAAAGAAGGTAGAAAGGAAGAAGAGACAAAGAAAGAAGAAAAGAAAGAAAGGAAGGGAAAGTTGCTAAACATAACACAGCACCAGCAGGTAAATAACACCTGCTTGTGTAGACTTAAACTAAAAGCTAATTTGCATTTCTCCAAAGGAAAACAGAAAAATAATTTATCCAACTTTTGATTTTATTTTTAAGAAAATGTATCTAAAATTTTATTCACCCATGAAATCCATTTTCTTAGTCCAATGTGAATTTAAACGTCAGTTATTATACCTGGCTCCCTACTCTATATTCCTCTACTCATTCACATGTCAAACCTTCTACTGTCCTCTAGAATAGATTACTTTAGAATTTAACAAAAAGATTTATGATCTATGCATTTACTTTGTTAAAAGTAGCTTGGTTTGGAAGGGGTACTTATAAACAGAAATGCAGTCAATTTTGAACACAATCTGCTTCAATGACATAAAATAGTGTAAAGAATATTCACAAATGCACATCTAATCCCTAAGTCTCCTATTTGCGAGAAGGAAAAACAAACTATAAGGGATTTTTTTTTTTCTTTACTGGGAATCGAACCCAGGACCTTCAAACTGAGCTCCGTCCTCAGCCTTTACCACTTACTTATTTGTTTGTTTGTTTGTTTGTTTTTGTCAGGGAGTCTTGCTGAGTCACTGTGTTGCCCAGGCTGGACTCTAACTGGTAATTCTCCTGCCTCAGCCTTCAAGAGGTCTGGGATAATAGGCCTGTACCACCACACATGGCTCCTGTAAGGGAAAACATTGAAGAAAAAATACTCAGGGATCTTCATTATTTAAACAAAATCAAACAATAATGCTGAAAAGTGTACTCACAAAAGATAACTGGTGATTTGTGCTGTTTAAACCAACAACATGCTATCTAAACTGAATGCAATTACGTAGTTCAGTAAGAAAAAGCCAAGCTTACTCCTTCTAGGTCACTGAGATGGGAGAGTGGAAGGTAAATATTGCAATAAAAAAGACTACTTTACCTAACAGTTTCAAAAGAAACATTTTCTACACATGCGAATACTTTTTTTAAAGTTTCTAATCATTTCCTCTTTACTTTTGCATCCATAATATGTATCTTGTAGTTTCTCTAAACCCTGCTGTTCGAGAAAGAATTACAGAAAGATAAATATCAATCAGTCACATTAATCTGATAATATTAAAAGCAGGAACGTGCGATGCCTGCCAGCAATTAGCGGGAAGCATCACGATGTGAAGAACGTTACATTTTATTGTCTGCCGTTTTACAGTTCTGATTAAATGAACAGAATGCTCTTCAAAACTGTTCAGCGTCTCTCCAAAGGACAGACTAATTACCAACTGTTAATATTAAGAACACACTTGGGGCAGAAAAATAGGACTTCAATTTACAGTAATAATTTTGGGATGGAGTTGTTCCAGCAGAAAACTGTCACAGCTGCTCAAAGTGTGATGACAACCATGAAAATAAAATAAATACAGTTATAACTTTCCAGTAGATCTTGAGGTGCTTTGCCAAGAAAAATAAAATATTTCATATATTTTCACAAATTACAATGTGAGATTTATACCTTATGTTTAGAGTTAGAGGTTTTAGATAGGACATGAATCTGGTTTTTGACAAATGAACAATATTAGCATTTAGCATGTTATGCTTGCTCTGCTGAATACTATTCATAAAATATTTTTACTTTGAATTTCTGATGAACAAACCAGACAACACTGAAGTTATTCAAACATAAATACATTTTACTTCTCTAGAAGGTTAAATGATCTTATTTAGTGATGATACTACCCTCACCCACCCATGTCCACAAATGTGCTTCAGTTAGCTGATGAACTCCTGGTTTTTCAGACATCTACTTCTGCAAAGACAGACTTCCAGACATGTAAAAGATTAGTGTCCACACTACTGGGCACAAGGCTAATATGCACTGTGCCTGAATCTCCTGGTGGCCCAGCCTCCTGTGAGTTATTTGCATGGGGGAAACCTTCCAGTTGTGATATCACTATTATTTGTTAAGGTCAAGGAATTTTCTTCTGTCCATGTCCTTGTCAGTGCAATGTGACTCGCCCAGTGCTGGGTGAATTTCCCCCCTTTAAATGAGAAAGACAAGTCTCAATTCACAACTTGATTCCGTGCTTTCATGGGCAAGACAAATACCTTTTTCTGATTAGAAGGTTTAGTTGACCGAGCACTTACTCTGCTCTTTCCAATTTTCAACCTATTGTTCAGTGACTGGCAGCTATTTACACAGTATTCTTGGTCAATAAAATTATAACCAAATAGACCTAGTAGAAACTGAAATGAATTTGTGCCTGAAAAAAAAGCCTTTGAATGTACTGTGCTGTATAAGGAAAATAAATCAACACAACTTCCGGGACTATTTGTCATTTACTTTAGTCTCCACGTAACAGTCATTTATACTGACAGCCTACTTTACATACACTTGGCCCGCTACTGAAGAAGGCATTAAAATACCACCGCAATGCATACAAAATGTGTCCTATATGCTCGACCCTGGCCGAAAAGAAGTGCAATTACTAAGTTTTCCCTTTTTAAGTCCTCACAGTTATTTGTCTCGGGGTCCTAAGCAAATTTACAGTAGAAGAGACTGAAGTCTATACCTCACTTTTGTCCTTGATTTTTCCTGCTGTACAGGTGGATCTGCCCACCTATCTGTGGCACTTTCTCCTTTACTTTGATAAGCTGCTCATTGGATTTTCTCCCAGTAATGAACAGAAAGCCAAGAACAACCATGCAGGTAACTAAATCTTCTGTTCCCAGGAGGCAGGAGTAGGTTTGATGCCTGGAATCCACAAGAGCACCGAAGGCTTCTTGTTAGACTACTGGATCCTTCACATCCTCATTACATTGGATTTGCTCTTTGTTTCTAAGCCCTTTTCTCAATTCTACACTCTTTAACATCATGTGGAGAAACATGCACTTTCCGCCGGCCTTTTCTCTTCCCTCTCTGCCCATTCACGTGTAACATCAGTAGCTTTCTTGGCTGTTAGTCACAAAACTGAGAAGAGAAGAATCAGGCAAAAAAATTAGTCAAGGCCAACGTGCCATAATTTGACATGGCGTTTAAAGAAATCACTTTAATTACAAGAACTCACAAAGGCAAAAGTCACAAGCCGTTTAAATGTTTTACAAGACTATATCATGTATCTGTCAATACCCTTCTGCAGTGACTAAAAGAAGTCTAACCTATTCATCACTTTCAACAAAAAAAAATTTTTTTTCATTGCAGTGAAAGCTTTACTCTCTGCAGGTGGCAGTCAGAAAAGGTCTTCCCTTTGAAGCATCCCTATTGGATATAACAATGATAATTAAATCCTCAGAGAAGGGAAAAGTGCTTCTTTCATGACATCCTATGTTTTTCATTTGGATATTGTAAGTGGCATCTCAAAGAAGGAAAGCCAGGTAGAATGGCCCTATGCAAAAGGAGCAGGCTCTGAGGAAATCCCTGCTATGAAAATCTGGTTGGACTGACCAAGGGCCAGCAGGACCTCACTGTGCAGAGTGTGGGAGATGTGCACTTCCACGGTGCACTTGTATCACAAGGGTGCGATAAGTACTTCAGGCCCCAAGATGGGAAGATGCCCAGGACATCAGAAGCCTCACTAAATACTACTTCTATCATATAATTTTACATTACATCATTTATCCCCGCAACCACTGTGTGAAGCACTTCGATCAGTTACTCTATTCTGCTGGTGAAATGGAATCAAGTGGAATCAGGTTTCTTATTCTGAGGACTTTCCAGAGTGTGTCTGTACTAATAGCTCCTTATAAATTTGCTTATTCTCTTAATTAACCAGGTCCTTCCTTGCTGAACAGTCTAGGAAAATAAAACTGAGCTCAGGCATAGAGGGAAATATAACCATGACAGAAGGAGTCAAAGAAAGGAGACAGGTAAGGTGTGTTAAGCAGGTTAAAAATATTTTTTTTAGAAATGTATTTGCATTATTCACTCTGAACACATTTCAATAGACTACAGCTGATGTCATGAGAGGACCACAACAACATGTACCCAGCAAACGGGTACATCATAACAAGGTAGTCATCCCAGAGACACAGGAGTCAGCTTGTTAGAAAATACATGGCCAGGAGAATCTAAGAGAATGTATAAAAATAAATAATATTAGATTCTCATCTTCTAACAGATCTATAGACAAAAGTTAATTTCAATACATAAGGATGAAAAAAATCACAAGAAATCAAAAAGTAGATTAGGAAATAAAATGAAATACTACTGTAGATACAATTCAGGAAACTGAAGGTTTAAATTCATTCCATCTGAATCCATGACTAGCTTCTAAAGGAGAAAGCAAAGAGAAACAAAAAAGCAAATCGCCTAAAGGTCATGCATGATAAAATGGATTTATCTCCTCTAGTTATCATACGGGTTTAAAGGTTGTTTAGGGTGATGAAATTAACTCAATCAAGATATAGTTAAGAACAAAGTATTTCCATGTAAAGTACAGAATAGGACTTTTTCATTGAAATATACAACACGAGGCTGAAAATCCCGAATGATTTGTCTTGATATAATAAGATTGAGGCCGGGCGTGGTGGTACACGTCTGCAATCCCAGCACTCAGGAGGCTGAGCCAAGAGGTTCGCTGTGATTTCTAGGCCAGCCTGGACTACAACATGAGTTCAAGGCCACCCTGAACTGCGTAGTGAAACCTTGTCTGAAAATGACAAAAAAAAAAAAAAAAAAATCAGATTTAGATCTGTCCTTGAAATGTTTTAGGACAGGAAAAGAATATTGCTATAGGAAAGTCTACACTATACCTGACACACTGAAGACAGGATATGTAATAATCTAACTTTATTGGAATTCACCTCATTCTTTTATTTAAAGTCTCAGTCTTCCCAAACTGCCATCTGATATCAATTAAACAAGACCTACTTGCTGCCTTCATTGCGGCAAACTCTGCAATTTCACCCTCTATCTCCTGCCTAATTAGAAAACAATGAAACATTTTCCAAAGTGATGAATTACTGTGCTTCAAAATTACATGATTGTTCCCAAAAGAATGCTACATGGAGCAATGTCCCTGAAAGTTTGTTAGGGTTAAAGTTTTATTTGAAATGCCATATCCTCTCTCTTGCAGATTTATTGTAAGCACTGTAATTCTAAAGGCTCACCCAGAAGTCCTTCAATAACGAAAGGTATGTTTATGCATCAACATTTATCAAAAGTCTACTGCATAAGAGTGAAATAGAGAAATAGACAACATTTTGACATTTGATTTCTGAAAGCTTTCAAGCCTCACCCTCTCACTGGGCTGATGAAAAAGCCCAAGTTTTACTTTTCTGTGGTCCGGGTGGAGTACTCAAATCACACAAACCTCTGCCTCTTTATTGGAACCTTAGTCTGCTTCAGTCCTTAAACACAATAAATCCTGAGCAGAATCTTTCCCCTGTGTTGTGCAGCCCACTTTGGACTTCCTTAGGAGTCTTCTCTGCTCTCCCTGTACAACCTCTGTCACAGTGTGTGACTGTGGAAGTCTAAAGGATGAAAGATTACTCAGACTCAAGATTTAATCAGACAATAGAGAGGCTCAGAGGAGCAGATCCAAATTCTCAGGAAAACAACCCCGAACTGAAACCTCTGTGGTTATTTATTTGTAACTGAAGGACCTGAGAACACAGATGGGGAAGAAAAACATTTGCAACATTTGTGTAGGAGTTTTGGTCAGGGGACAGGAAACGACAGGATGGCTCATTACATGACACAAGTTGATCTAGTGTAAGCAAGCTTGTTTTATAAGGGCAGAAGTGATACGGTGGCCAAAGCAAACATCTCTGAGAATAACTTGTGTTTAGTTCTGCTGACTGCTATCCTGCAATTCTGCTCCAAACTGTGACCATGCATTCTAGAAGCCTGGAAATATTGTTCCAGTTCCCTTCTTTATCACACTCAAATTCAATCACTTGTCTGGCCAGGGTTTCCTAAGAAGCCTCCATCATGTAAGCAATGAATTTCCTGTACTCTGGTGTCTGTTTAGCCTTATCACTCCTGATATCTAAACCAAATTTTCAGCAGAACACATGTTCTAGTTCTATTTTCTTTAATGGCCAAAACACTACAGAATGATATTAGCTAAAGGTTAAATGGTCAGCCAAGTAGACCTTTCTTTGTAGAACATAGTTTATTTTACTTACCATTGGGCCTTCAACACAGGCTGGGTGATACAATTTCAGGATTGCTCTACTGTAAGTCAAGGTCCAGCCAGGGAAATCGAGTACAAGCTAGGAGCTTGGTGGAGAAGAATTTTCACACAGCATATTAGTTTAGACATTTCAGAAAGCAGATGCTAAAGTGAGCTTAGATCTGCAGACTAACTGCAAAAATGTCTGTGAGGGAAAATGGGAAAGGAGTCTACTACAGATTGGAGTTATGTATTAGAGGAGAGAAGGAAAAAGAAAAGGAGAAACAATTAGGAAAAACAATCTCAGCTCATAGCAGTTCTGGAAAAATCTGAGCTAGGATATGGGAAGACTTGAGAGCAAAGACGGGCCACTGAGAGGTCCTGTCTCGTGTAGGACTGGCCGGATCTAGTAACTCTACTGCTATTACTGGCTCAGAGTAGCTTGGGACAAGTGCGACCTTGGAATGAAGAATGAAAAATGATGGGATATCCAAAGATAGAGCACGTAGAAGCTGGTGGTCACTTATGCCACCCGTGTCAAGTTCCTTGAAGAGCAATCACATTTTTGCACAGCTGGATTTGTTGAAAAGATGGCTGAAAGATAAACATGCAAGAGTGAGTAAGACCATTTACAAGTACCAGCGGGGTACTGCTACCATTCTCCCGAGCCAAGAGAAGCTGTAGTTTTATCAGTTACCAGGAACTGGCTCTCAGGCAGGATCTGGAATCACAACAGGTTCTGTGTATTGGGAGCTGGTACTGCAAAAGGACAGCCCACCTGCCCAAGCCGGGCTCACCACCGAACCCTGTCTATTGCCAAGAATAAAGAGAAAAGAGACTCCCCCCCTTCCCTCCTCCTTGCTCTCTCCTTACTATACCTCTCCTTACCCAGATGGGAAGACAATCTGGAAAGAAACCTAAGAAATGAAGGGGTCAGACTGCTCGAACCCAGAGCAGAACAGCAGACATACCGGCACGGGTCTGAGAGAGAGTTAGCCCCAGACTGGCACAACAGGGCATTCAGTTAAAAAGCACTGGATTTGTGCTGAGTTACCAATTAGTACATTCATCTTCACAACAGTCAGGTGTTTGCGAGTTACTAAGGCCACAGCGTACTGGGAAAGATAATATATGTCTCTATGAAAGACAAACCAAGTATAACGTTCACATTTCCAATCAGTAGTAAGTTACTGATGTAATATTTCTGAATATAAGAAGTTTTAATTATGTAACAAATAACCATTCTGATTGATTAAAGAACTATTCACAAAAAAACAATTGACAGAAGCTTGATAGTTTAGAAAGCACTGATCAAAAACGATTTCTGAATTGGTCCACACTAATGATAACAGGTCACGACTGAGAGTTACATCCTGAGGGGCTGGGGATTTAGCTCAGTGGCACAGCACCTGCCTGGCAAGCATAAGGTCATGAGTTCGATTCCCGGTACCAGAAAAAAAACAACAAAAAAAAGAGAGAGTTACATCCTGTAATAGATTGAATAAAATTGGTCAAAAGGGAGAACATTTTTTTAAATGTAATGGCATAGAGCCCTTTAACTTGAAAGTCATGTTTCATAATTTTTTGTAACATATTTAACAACAATGTGGTACTGCGTCTAGCCACAAGTCTCCCTGGTTCTGTGTAAGATCCACTGTAAGTTCCTTTGTGAAGGTCCATTGTCCTCACAAAAGAAAAAGCCTGAGAGACACCGGAAATAACAGGACCTTATCAAGGACTCACCAAATATATCTTTGTTCCTCTTACATTAAGTAAGCATCACACCAAATGGACCTGAAATCTAGCCCAGTGATGTGAAAATTTTTGTCTCCTTCTCTGCTCAAATTCTTGTGGAAGCCAAGCTTGAACGTTTGGCAGTAGGAAGCAGTGCGCACATCTGTCTGGAGCCGGCTTCCCACTCAGCTGTTGTGGAGCACCTGCCTGCCTCAAAATGAGACAGACTAAGAGACAGTGAAGTAGGAGGGACGGGAGCTCAGCATGCTGGCTTTGTGAGGTGCTAAAAATACCACGCTGGAAATGACAAGACAGAGAATAAAAGGCTATCCAGGTGTTGTTCCCCAGGGTTGCTTAGCATGGCCCTGGTGTTAATGTCCACTACCCCATCACAGAGCACTAATTGAGTGCCTTAGTCATAATCACAGGTTGTCACTTCTAGAAAAGGCACGGCATCCTCCCTTGTGTGTGCCCTCTTTCAATTTCACCACTAGACAACTTAGAGCTGAGATGATGGGGTGATGTTTTAGTATGGCCCTTTGTAAAGGCCCGTTGTGAAACACTGGCTTAGAAACAAAAATCGAGGGAAAGAGATAACTCAGTGTATTTGTTCAGCTTAAAACAGGCAAAGTCATTTTATGTGGTGAGAACAGTGTATGCTGACACCTGGTGACATGTCACTCAATGCTCAGTCGCCAACTTCAACTTTGATGGTTCAGCACAAGGAGACCTTTGATGGGGACAGAGGTCAGTTTTAATAGGGGTCTTAGAGAGCCGCTTCCCACCTGCTTCTAGCCAATAGCATCAAATAAAGAGCCTGAAAAAACTTCCTTTTTCAAAAATAAGAACCCCAAAAGTAAGATGAGGTCAGGGAAAGCCAGTGGAAGCGTAACTGCAAATGTTTCAGCGGCTCTTTATAGAAAGAGGAACGGAACAGAAAGCAGACGCACAGGGGTTGGATACATTGATGGAGCCTGTGGGTCCTCAGAACCACTCTGAATCTCCTTGATACATGCAGGAAAGTGAAGCACGATAAACCTTAAAAGCAAACCACTCAAAACCCCAGACAAGGAAAGACATGTTTGGGAAGGAATCTTCCCTGGCTGTGACCTTCTGCCGAGATCACTCAACGTATACACACCACAGCGGGAAACAAAAGATAGACAGCAAATTGGCAGGTGAGTCCCAGAGGACCGAACAACATAATGTCATGTAGTCTGTAAAGGCATGGATATTTGTCACCACAGCCTGTGTGAAGGACACACACTGCGCAAACTTTATTAATGTGTTCCATCACACTGGTGTGTGTGACTTGTTCCCCCACATCCATTATGCAAAGCAGCCTGGCATTTGGCACGTCGCTTAATAAGGGTTGCAGCCAACTATGCAAATACTCAATTATTATGGTGTGCGCCTACACATTATAGCTGCCTTTATGAATCTCCCCCTGTGTTACCATCATTTAAACTTAACCTTTCCCTGAGCCCCACAGTAGATGAATCCTTTTCTGTTAAAGCCCAGGCGAGGCATACAGGCTTACACAGGTACGCAGGGTCTGTCCCTTTAAACTATGGGACCTATCATAGTTTTATGAAGTAAGCAATGGAAAGAGTAGCTATAAATTATGTATTGAGTATGTTTTATCAGAGTCTAGACAATAAAGCTATTCTTAATCATAAGTGAACTTGCAAAAAACTCTGATCACAATTTTTGAGAGTGATATCCTATTACATCTTTGAAAGCAGATAAAAATTTGATGACAAATGTTTTTTAATATGATGGAAATGTAATTGTGTCTGGATGAAGACAATAAAGACACATTCTGAATAGATTCATTTATCTTAGAAAGAGCATGTCAGTGATTATCAAGTCAGTGTTAGTATACTGTCTTCTTAAAAAATAAATAACATTCAAATTAAGGTGAAACACCTAAAAATAAACTTTTAAAACTACTATTAGTTTAATGACAAAATGTTTTACGGTGGGTTAGTTTATTTAATTTGCTGTTAGCTGACTGTTTCACAGGGCATTATTTAGGGTTGTTTATGAATATAGCAGAAGTTTTATTTTGTACCTATATAAATTTAAAAGTTGTGGCTGGGGATTTAGCTCAGCGGCAAAAGCGCCTGCCTGGCAAGCGCAAGGTCGTGAGTTCGGTTCCTGGTACCAGAGAAAAACCAAAAAAAAAAAAAATAAATTTAAAAGTTGCAAGTGATAGAACAATATTAGAAAAATCCCAATAAAGTAAGTAAGATTAGGCACACAATTTCCTAGTAGAAAAAAAGTCATGGTTTTCATTTTCAGTTGTCTAGTAGATAGCTCAAAATGGGAAGCCCAGTTTATGCTTATGTGATTCATAAACAAAGTTTCATAAGTATCAATTCTAATGGTTGGAGGAAAAAATTGCTGATTCATAATAATGACATCACTGCTTAGAGAATAACATGCTCATTACTGTACCTAAAGCAAGTAAAACTAAGCAAGATAAATGACATTCAATAAAACTTATTCAATAATGCTCCTAAAATATACAGACTCTGGGTTCTGATGCTCTGACTCCATCTAAAAGGTACTTTAGATTGTCTGTTAAGCACTTTATATTAAATTGGCATTTAAAAATTTAGCTTGTGATGGTATCCACAGTTGAGGGGAAGTGAGGACTCTGAATGCCTAGGCAAAAAGTTAGTTTCTACTTCAGAAAATGAATAGGCAAGGTCCACTAATATATGGCAAGTAAGATCCCAAAAGGACTTTGGATTCAATGTGCTCATTCTGTCACTGTATAAAATGTTCACTTTTAAAATATTTCAAATATCATCAATAAGATATAATGAGGCAAAATATACAAGTCTTTCTGGCAAAACTACTTGTTGGAAGTAGATTGGGACTGCTCAGAGATCCCACTGATAATTATAATATAATAATGTTTTAACCCAATCACATACCACCGTGATATTTTCCCAATTTGGGCATAATACAGAAAGGGCTGCTGACTTGGCAAGTGTATCTTGCCCTTGTATGACTTCTCCCACGCCCTTCTGAATTCTCTCCAGGAGTCAGATCTCTGTAATTTAACAAACCTGGTAATACCAATACTGAAATTTTAGAATCATCTCTTTAGAATGAGATTTTCCACTGAAAACTCCCCAAGAAATCCAAAATTTTAGCCTTAAATCTCAATTTTTTCCTTTTTTTCAAAATGCTAATGTTTATATTGTTTGGGGGGATAGCTAAAAATTATACAGATATTTTTCAGATAAAAGTGCAGAGTGGAGCTATGATACCTTGTTTTTCATTACAGAAAGATTTCCTACATGTTGACAGGTTCCTGCATGTTAAAGTGCTATTACCATAGATAGCAGAGACCACTGACCAAACTATTTAGGAAATACAACTTAAGTATTTTGTGTGTACAGCCACGATTACAATTGACTCTAAGATTTATCATGGATTGATGATAGTTATTCATGTAATCTGAACACTCTTTAAAAACACCAGTTTTTAAAAATCAAAAGGCTGAGGGCTGGGAATTTAGCATAGAGGCACAGCGCCTGCCTGGCAAGTGCAAGGTTGTAAGTTCGATTCCCTGTACCAGAAAAAAACAAACAAACAAACAAACAAAAATCAAAAGACTGGACTGGAGTTATAGCTCAGTGGCACAAGCACCTGCCTGGGGAGTGGAAGGTCCTAAGTTTGATTGCTGGTACCAAAAATAAATAAATAGATAGATAGATAGATAGATAGATATTAAAAGACTATTTTCCACAAAAGCAGTGTTGACTAAATTATGTATTTATTAACCCAGTGCAACTCTTTTCAACCTTGTAATCATCTTTAATTTGGGAAGTTTTTGCTAACAATGAGGGATATATTAGATTTGAGGAAAGTTCACAGAATCTGGTTGTCAGCTATTTGTACTTTCAGTCATGGCTCTACCATGAACTGGCTCTGTGATCTTGGGCAATGTTAGCCTCTCTTATGATGGTAAACTACTATGTATGCCTGTAACATAGCAAGACTATAGCATAATGGAAAGAATGGCATCTTTGGATTTTGATCTAGTTCAAAGCTCTGCTTTCCTATTGGATTAGCTTGACTTTGGAACATCAGCTTTGGTTTCTAATCTATAAAATTCTTAAGTCTTGCAATTGAATGGGGAACAGATTGGATGCTGCAGTGTATGTCATGGTGTACCGCAGGAACACAATAAAGGTTTGCATTCTGCATCTTTGGTGGAGAAACTCTACTCTTCATTGCCCTTCACCACCTATAGGCAGAAAGTTAATACCTGCCCTTAGAGAGCTCATTCAGAACCGCTGCTATTTCAAAAGTTCACTTGACATAATATAAAGGAAAATCCACTTATAAGACATTGTTGTTCATTGAAAGAAACAGCTTTATGAGCTTGTGAGCATTATTAGGTCTTTTTAGAATGAAAGGAATACCCAAAGTAATAAGCAATTATTATTTCACAACAAATCACAGTGTCTACTCATCAAATTATTGCACAGGGATTCAGCAGACCTGAATTCTATTCCCACTTCTGCTATTCTCTAGTTTAATGATATTGGAAAGTCACTTCACCTTTTTATGTCAGAGGAAGCTTATAATTAACTTCCATTGATGTATAAGCCTTCCTCTGCAGCACTTGGGAAACTAGAATTGTTACTCTCTCATCAGAATGCAAAATTCTAAGTATTTCCTATCAAGTATATTTTAAGTTTTTGTGACTGTGATGTCATCAATAGAAAGCTTAGCTTTACATACTTGACCAAATTAATAATTGATTTCATCTTGTATATACAAATGCAACACTTCAAATGAGCTTTATATATGAAAATGGTATCTTTTGAAGCTTTCTAAAGCAAAAAGAAAACTAGCTCTACATGAAGATTCACAGCATAATTGAGTAGTGAATACAAAACAAACAATAACATGCAAAAGATTCATCATATGCTAACAGTTCACCTTAAAGAAATAGTGAGCCTCTATATTTTACCTACCAAAGTTTTAATTTAAAGCATACCTCCACAATATTTGTGGAACAAATCAGACAACATATTTCAAAATTTTTAAAAGTTTTTCCATACTTATACTAAGAATCTCCTATTTAGAATGTCAAACTATGGATTCATCCATACAGTTACTAAGTATTTCTAGTTTTAGAATTTTAAAGTATGGATTCAGATATACTCAAAGTATCTCCTTGAAAGAATATCAGAGCCAGTTCTCCGGGAG